>NC_143582.1:138202657-138405864 GCF_048544385.1 Mastigoproctus giganteus
CAGTAAATAAAATATTAACAAAGGAAAGAAACAGAATTCATATGTTCAAGAGGAGACATTAGAATTAAACTTGCTAACGTCACACCGAACATTGCACTTTTAGCTACGAAGCATCGGTCTCAGGGATCCCATTGAATAAAAAGAGTAAGTATAAAGTATTTTCTTGTTTAAAATTTGATAAAATTGTCTAAAAAATCCCGTTAGGTGATGATAATTAAAAAAAGATTGAGAAACACTGGGTTAGTAGAAGTGAAAAGTAAATATAGTTATTTCTTTATAAATTAATTACTAAGATTATAACATTTTATAATACTAAATAAAACTCTGTAGGTTTACGCTCTCTAAACGTAGCCTTTTAGTTTAATTACAACTCTATGGTATTTATTACTCTCCTCCCGTATTACTCTTTTATACCTCTTTTCTCTCTATATATATGTATATTCACAAGCGACATCACGTTCACGAATTTGCATAACGATACACGCGAAGCATGCACGGACTGTCTAAATTGCATTATGATGCGGTTGTATGGATAAACACCAATCGACAATTTGCTGAGTTGTATTTAGCGAAATGTGAAGAGCAGTAGTGTTTTACGGATATCTTCATTACTAGCCTTTTTTTTTATTTAACGATTTATGTTATTGTTGCTATAGAGATTAATAAAAGCTATTTACAGATTTCCATCGGGGGGGAAAAAAAACTATATGCTTCAACCTTCTATATAGGAGCAGAAAATACCATGGAAATGAATGTTAGGTCTACTAATAGCTGATTTTGTTCAAGTGAAAGTACAGAACTTTGCGAACTTTTAATTGAAATCCATTAAAGAATTATTTAAGTGCATGATTGTGAGTTGTAATTGCAATTTATGGCCATTTCATTATATATAGTTATATTTGCACTTCACTGACTACAGTGCCGAAGTGTAAGCCAGGCTAGAAATAATCTTGTTATCGTTGAACGTAAGACACGTTTATCATAGTGATGATTAAACAGGCACATCTCTGCTTCCACACGAATAAATTATGTTATTCGCAGACACTTGAAAAAAGCGCTGTTACAAACAAAATTTAACTGATTTTTCAACGCATAGCTAAAGACGAGAGGAGTGAAGAAACCAAGAAAATGGCAAAAAAAAAAATATCCGCTGGGATTATTCATGGGAAAAGCTTAAAGAGGCCGCCACTCTTGCCGTTTAATTCTCACATTTACTAGTGTCTTGTGGATTAAACACACTTTACTTCTAATTCCACTGAAGGCCATTACAAAATGAAATGGTGTAGTGGGAAAGCAAGCTGTTCCATGACACGTGGTGGCTACGAGGATGCTGGCAAAGACAATCTGGGCTGAAATGGCTGTCAGGTGGCGATTTTTCTCATTTAAAATAAATTACAGAGCCAACGATAACTATGCCACTCATTAAATAATCATCCCTGTGCTTTGTAACTGGCAAGCCGCGTGGGAGACACAAGGTCTGCTATAAATATGTATGATGGTAAGATGAGACAAGACAAGCCTATCGTGAATAACTTATGTCTTTATTTTTCTTATCCAGATGGAAAAGGACCAGGGAAGTGACTGATGGTTCTGCGACAAGTATAATGTGTCGCCGCACTTAGTGACAACGATGTATATTTTATTGTTACACCTGATGAGACCCCCCCCTCCTCTTTTAAGAAATCCCTACCTGGCACATCTCGTGGAAGAAATACAAGATGAAGGAACAATTCATCAGTTTTGTTATAAGACTCTGGTTGTTGTTTTAATTTAACCCCAAGCAGCTTTGTGTTGTGTCTGAAAACTGCGCGTATCCTGTGGTCGGTTTGCCTGGTTTCTGAGGAAGAAACCAGATTTTCCGGGAGAGGGGGGAACAACTCATTCCTCACCCAAAACAGATTAACTTGGCTACTATGTGAAAAAGCCTATAAAAGCTCCTTCCATCCAGAAGGGATTTGAATCCAGTCATCTTTCGTTAGGTGTGGAAGGTAAAACTCTTCCGGAAAGTTTACGATTGCCACGATGATTGTAATTATATTGACTGTGATAGCTGTGAGGGAAAATAAGAATCTGGATTGAAGTCCATATCAATAAACCATATATTCAGGCTACTTGTTGCATGTCTAAGGAATTATTATTGCTGGCATCCATTTAATTTGTTACAATGTTTGAAGCATTGCTGTATCACTAACCTGTAATTTCTCCAAAACAGCTTGTGAGTTTCTCTTTTGGCGGAAGCAATTATTTCATCCAGAAACCCACAGGATATCCTTTAACTGTTAGAAGAGGATTACATGCATGCCAACCCACCCTTAAAATGTGTACATTTCACGAACTGCCGTGTTTGATCTTAGGGATCTGGTGTGACCAGTAGGAGTTTATTCTGTAAATGGTATCAAAAGTGGTACTACTCACATATGGGAAGGTGTGGTCTTTGTCCCTCTATGCAGTTGAGCAATATTAGGGTAGAATTGGAGGAGAAATGCCACGCCAGTGCCCTTGAGTATATATATTTGGCCCATGCTGAGCTCACATTAACTCTCTGAGGGCGTTGGTCAAAGAGGTATACACTATCCTCCAAGATATGTTGGTGCATTACCGCAGAAGTAATGGGTAATTCCTGATGTCACAGATAGAATGGAGTAGCAGTTAAAGTAGAATATAAAAAGCATGCGCACTCAGCGATAGGCAAACAGAATAGAATAGGAACGGAATTTTTACCTTCCCCACAGGTGTATGATGGAAAAAAAAATTATTTTAACAATCCTAGTGCTTGTCGCTCATATTCGTTTATGTATTGCCTGTTGAAGTGTGGATCGATTTGCATGTTGTGTGGGGTGAAAATCCTGGAATAACTCTCTGGGCGGCCCTACTCTCTCCGCCTGAGATCAGCCAACTGCAGCCTCGATTGAAGAGGACTTACAGAAATTCCTCCATCGACGGGAATCGAACTGAGACCGCTCCAAACGAGCGTCAGGCGGAGATGTTTCGTGTCAACTGAGCTTCCACAGAGATGTGATGGTACAGGGTGGTTATAATGTTCTTTTCCACTTTTAGAAATGAATAAAATGAAAACTATAGGACGTATCTAGTATTGTAACTGGTATATATGGGGATTTTTTAAACAATAAAAAATTAGTTGGAAATTTGACCATCGTGGAAAAAAGTGATTCAGTTATTCACTCTCCAGTAAACAAATTAACTTTTGTGATCTCTGTAAAAATGAATAACCTTGGAATCGGAGAATTCGAATGTTTGCTTGTACCCTGCTGTTATTCTTCGTCTCCAAGATAAAGCTTGAAGCCGAAAAAGATTTTCACAAATCATATATTTTTGATTTGTGAAAATCAAAAATATATGATTTCAGGTTACAAGCCTACTAGCGGGGCATGCATCACATATGAAATTCCTATCTGCTCTGGAATTCTGTGTACTCCATGACATAATAATGCTCTGTCTATCAGGATTGCACCTGTGCACTTAAGTTGCTGTTTAAATCACTATAAGGTGTTTTTCAAGTAAGCAGTGCATCAGTGGGAGTTTACTAATCTTCTTTCAAAAAGATTTTGGAGATATCTTTAAAAGATACTCCCCAAAAAAGATACTGCTGACTTTGGTGGAGGGGGGGGGGGGTCAGCAGCAACAATTTTGAATGCTATCTCCGCATTCAGAGGTACTGGGATCTATCCACTCAGCATATTTGTTATAAAGTATTTCCAAGTAGTATTTCTGAGCTTGGAAAACTAGTCACACTTCAAGCTCAGTAGAAGAAAATGATAATAAAAATATTGAGAGTTGAGCTGGTAGACTTGCATCAATATCAGACAAGTGAAAAGCCTGATATTGATGCATAAATATCAAGCAAGCATTTGTGTGCGACAGCAGTGAAAGAATCGTCAGTGTTATTCAAGCAATTCTAAAGGGTGAATTAGAGTTTCAACAATTTTACCATCTTCAGTGAAACAGACAGGCGTAGTAGTGCGGAAGAACAAACGAGTAAAGCAGAAAGCTAAGCTCATCACTTTTCCAAATCATCTCAATCAAGTAGGATGAAAAATTCTGAATACTTATAGAAACAGTTGCAATGGATATAAATTAAAATTATTGAAACAGAATTGCCAAAGAAAAAACGTAAAAAGGCAGAAAATAATTCATCAATAGCAGAATCGGAGGCACCTATCGAATCAGATTGCAATGACACGTGCTTTTTGCGAATAAATTTTTATGTAGTTATCATCCCAGAAGGCCCAGTGGATTCAGTTCACGTTGGTGTTATTGTTTCAAGAGTATTGCAACAGGAAAACCTAAATTCATATGTGGGAATTGTACAGATAGCTAAATATATAGTTGTGATCAATTTCACCCACAGGTGAGGTGAAATTGATCGAAATGAACTAGTTATAATTATTACAATTTATTAATATTTAAGGCTTAAAATTGTTTGTAATAACACACACTGCCCTGTCATTAAAATCCGGACACCTGCCTTTAGACGAAAAAAAAAAAAAAAAAAAAAATAGCTTTTATCGTGTCATTTAATATTTTGTGCTGAAACCTTTTGCTTTTATGATGGCTTTCAGTCTTAGCGGCATGCTCTCAACCAGCTTTTTTATATAAATGTCTGGTGATTATGTTTCTCCTACACTCGGCCTTTAACCGAGCCGCCAGTTCGGCGTTTTTCTTTGGGCGATCTCACGTGCACGTACCCGACGATCCAATACATCCCAAAGATGCTCGATATGGTTCAGATCAGAACTCTGATCTGAACCACTTACCCTAAATATGGCTTTCTAAAATGGTTAATGCTATTTCTCTGTAATGCGTGCACTACACTGACAGCCGTTTCAAGGATTACATCCCGTTTTGTCGATGGGCGATTCTGATGGGCACATGCCAAGTTCGTCGATGAGCTACTATAATGAACCAGCCGTCTGGATTTTGCATGCTGTACGAATAAATGGCATTGTACTTTTTTGGGGAAAAATGATTATTTGTAGTGCAACACCGGGGAAGTTCGTAGCGGCAGCCTCCCAGTATGCGAGATCCAAGAGATATATGAAAAGACTGTTGGCTTTTCAGTAAGGATTCTGCTTGTCTAGCTTATTTATAAAGAAATGCGTAGTTTAGTTTTATACGAATTTTTTTGTAATTCGTAACTTTAGAAAGTTCGAAGTTATTATTATGCTCTAAATTATTTAAGTTTGAATAATGCCATAATCGCAGCTGACTGAATTGTGGTGCATGTAGTTTTAGGTATATACCAGTTGTTGTTGTACTTTATATCCGTAAATTTTTTACCTTGCATTTGTTAGTTGCAGATTGAATATTTTCCTAAAAGTCTGGCACAAGCAACGAGTTGGGTGGTGTATCGCAGAAGTACGCTGTGAAACTGCGGTACTCTATTCTTCTCTCCTCTGACTAGAACTTTCATTGGAAGCAAGTTGCTGAAATGTTTAGCCGCAAGGCTGACTGTAGATTTCTCACCTTTATTGTCTGAATGCAATTAGTTATATGACGAAGGGCAATGAACACAGCGTATGAGACTTAATAATTTTATTCAGAAACGTCGTTAGCTTTATTGTTGTTGACGGACTTGGGTGTGAACAGCATCCGTCAACTCGGCGAAGTTACGAGGCACGTTCAGACACACAGTTCTCGGACCTGAATGGCAGCCATTACAATTCTCAGACCTGAATGACATACTTTGGAATGGGATACGTGAGCTGCACCACCAGTCGGTACGCTGTTTTCTCTGTGTGAGTTTACGGGCTTTCTGAGACGAGAAAACGTGAGCTGGATTGTGATGTTGGGAAGCTCGCAAATGACTCGGGTGCGATTTGCTGTTTCTTGTAACTCGTTATTGACGTCAATACTTGGTCAGGTAGTCAACCTGTAGTGAATGCGTGACAGGGATGAAATGTCACGACGAAAATGAATGGATGGATTCATGGTAGTCGCTAGGCGGCCTGTCGATTTCTGATCATTATTTTTTTAAATCCAATTAGTTATAATGCACGCGAAACCTTATCCAACGTCTCTGCTCTGCTTTGCAGTTTATGCTAATAGAATGCTAGGAAAGTGCTCTTTGCACCACAGGAAGCCACAACTGCAACAAATCCATTCCTGGTAGTTTGATAAATACCGTTGAGAATTCCTTATTGGAAGCTTATAACTCTAACGTATCTAATCGGAGGATTATTTTATTTTGTTTATGATTAATTTGTGCCGATTGAACGTCTTTTTGTAACTTGTCTACAATGTTAATGGAGATTTAGCCTGGAAGCTGATAAGTAAGTTTAAAAGTGTATGTAAATCAGGGATGAGTTAAGCTCTGGCATTTCTGGAACCATCCAAAATTCTAAAAATCGTTCGCCAGGCACACACACTTATCACATTAGTTATCTGTTACTCAGCTACACTTAATATTTCTATAATTATATTAATAATTCTTTTAAATTTCACGTCCAGTACTTTTTAAAAAAATATTATTATCTACAATTATTGTTTTAAGGCTGCTATTTTTATTTAGTAAAAGTTGCCTTTGCATCTAGCAATACTAGTAGTGATGCTTGGAATTAAACATTTTTCAAAACTGAAAGTCATTCTGAACAAGTGAGGCATATGAGATGAGGCTGGCTAGAGAAGTATTTATTAGAAACAACGAAAGTACTTCAATTATACATTAGCCAACAAAAAAAATTTTTTTTGTCGTTCCTCCACAATTAAAGTTATGTGATTCTGGAGGAAATAAAGCTGCTGATTCCGAAAATCACCATAAAAAGTCTCCATCACGTCTACATCAAAAGATGTACCAACGTTTAAAGTTAAAATAAAGGGATATATATCGTTGCGGGCCTCATCCTCCTACTCTGGGGGGGGGGGTTGTTTATGTTTGGAGGATAAATTTACAACCCTGAGAACGTCACAATTGATACTTGGAAAACCTTGGCACAGCCTACAAAAATCCTCACCAAAAATGCTAAGTGTGCTGTCTTCAAATTGTAAAATGTTTCGTCGGAATTTGAACCTACGAACCAAAAGTAGAAGCCTGATTATGTTTATCACAAGAAAACCGAGGCCAGAATCGATTAAGAGAATTAAGAGAATTAGCTTATATCTGTTAAAATAAATCAGTATGTCATACCTTACTGGCTAGTTATGCGAAATTGGCATATTTTGGTAAAACGTAACTCCCTCTACACTGTGCTGTCACTTTATTAGGTACACCTCCCTAGTAGCGTGTTGAGCCTCCTTTAGCCTTCAAAACAGCCTGAATTCGTTGGGCAGGAATGGAGCACCATGCAGACATGAGTGTGTCACGGAGTTCCTTGAGATTCGACGGAGGTGTAGGCCTGCAACGAACAGCCTTTTACAACTTATCCCAAAGATGTTCAATAGGATTGAGATACGAGGACCGAGCGGGCCACTGCAGCAAAGAAAAGTCATTGTCATGTTCCTGGAACCATTCCATAGTGATTCGGGCTTTGTGCACCGGCGCATTATCTTGCTGGAAGTAACCATCTGACTGAGGATAAACTGTCAACATGAACGGGTGTACTTGGTCAGCAACGATGTTTAGGTAGGATGTGGCATTCAGACGTGAATCTGTGGGTATCAACGACCTAACGTGTGCCAAGAAAACATTCCTCATACCATAACACTGCCCCCACCACCACCTTGCACAGTAGTCGTCAGACCTGACAGGTCCATGGATTCATGTTGTTTTCGCCAAATTCTCAGCCTTCCATCAACATCATGCACCAGGAACTTCGACTCGTCGGACCAAGCAACTGTTTTCCAATCCTCGATAGTCCAGTGCTGGTGTTGCTGTACCCACAGGAGGCGTGCTCTCTTGTTCATTGATAACAAAGGTACGCGATGTGGCTGTCGGCTGTTGTAGCCCATTCGCGACAAAGTGCGACTAGTGGTCCGTTGCGATATTTTGTTCTGCGAAGCAAGGTTGTATTCTGACTTGATGTCCGACATTGTGGCCGGTCTGTTTGCTGGCACAATTCTAGCCATCCTCCTCCGACCTCTCTCATCAACAAGCGATTTTCTTCTACAGGAGTGCCGTTGAGAGGATGGTTTCTGTTCGTTGCACCATTCTCGATACACCCTTGAAACTGTAGTGCGTGAAAAGTTCAGGAGAACTGCCGTTTCAGAGATACTTTGTCCAGCATGTCGTGCACTTACTACCATGCCTCGTTGGAAGTCCGTTAGCTCACTCCTTTTCCCCATTCTTGCTACGGTTTGTATACTTAACTGATACTAGAAAGGTTGTTCTGCTGCATTTATATCCACAACTGTGGTCTTATGACTTGCAACTTGTTGGATAAACCATTTGTGTGCACAGCAGGGGTGTACCTAATAAAGTAACAACATGGTGTATATTTATATAACTGTGTCGTGATGGAAAACTATCATGGTGATTTTCGAAATATACGCATAAAAATTGGTTAAAAACAGGATTTAAGTTCATGGAGGTAAAAATCGTGTTGGCTGGTGTTATTATATCTCATTGAAACCATGACAGTTGCAAATTTTCGTTTTTTGTTGATTTCAACTTTGAATCCATCGGTAGGTGGATAGGTTATTGAAAGAAGAGGCCAGACAAGATCGTTTGTACGAAAACCGTTAATATTTGTTATTAAAACAGTTCATTTTGACTTAGCTTATACATAGAAGGAGTGAGTTATTGCTAGCTGCTTTTTTTGGGATAGTAATATCCAATATGGAAGAGCTGAACAGGTGTTACTGCATATATGCCCTCCTGGGAACATTTGGTGTGATTGCCGTCCTCCCCACACCTGTTTGAAAAGACTTTAGTTCGAATTCTGTCGATGACGTGAGGAATTTTTACGGGTATCGGTCTTAAGTGAGGGTAGCATGGCTCTCTCTCTCTCTCTCTCTCTCTCTCTCTCTCTCTCTCTCTCTCTCTCTCTCTCTCTCTCTCTCTCTCTCTCTCTCTCTCTCTCTCTCTCTCTCTCTCTCTCTCTCTCTCTCTCGGAATTTTCGTCCAGAAACAGCAAATCGACCACAGAACGCAATCAGTTTACAGACGTATTTATATGGCGCAATATGGGCAAGTGGCTGATGCCCCTAAAACCTTATAACAAGAACTGCACTCACACAAAGAATTCTTTGCTGGTTGATAACTATAAAAAGAAGGGTACATCTAAATCCTGCACTGACCGTGATTCTCGTTTTCTAAGAAAGCTGGGAGGGGAGACTTTAACTGATTGATGCTGTTGCTGCCCTACATTTATTTAAAAAAATATTTTCCTTTAAAAGTCGAATGGAAGTTGTCCGCACTGGAATCAATCGGGCTGTTTGCTGCATGTGGTACGCAGTTATCAGTTTCACACACCTCTTAATATACACCGATGAGCCAAAACTTTATGACCACCGAGTCGTTAAGCAAATCGAAGCAACTGCAGGTGAACTATAGTGCGAGTCGGGACACGGTATAAAAACACCTGATACTGAGCTCCGTTTATCAGTGTTACTCTTTCTTTGTTCTTCAGATGGGAAAGGCAGCATACTTGAGCGAGTTTAACAAAGGCCAAATTGTAATGGCCAGACGACTGGGGTCAGAGCCTATCCGAAACGGCACGGCTGGTGGGGGATGTTCACGGTCAGCCGTGGTTAATACCTTCCGAAAGTGGTCCGAGAAGGAAAACCCACGAACCGCCCTCGAAGTGTTGGACGACCACGGCTCATCGATGCTCGAGGTGAGCGAAGGATCTCCCGGATGGTACGTGGCAACAGAAGGGCGACTGTGGAGCAACTCGCCGGTAATTAGAATGCTGGTGACGGGAGTAATGTGTCACAACACACAGTACATTGAACCCTGCTGAAAATGGGGCTTGAATAACACTGTCCTAAAGTATTCAGGGGTAAATTTACTTTTTTTAGATAATACAGTAGATCACTGTAATCTCCACAAAGATAGTCGTCATCGTTAAGCAAAATGTTAACCCGTATTGCCGAATTGGTCGAGCCGATAACATACTTGTCTAAGAAATAGAGGTCGCGGATTCCAGTGGTGCCTCTGATATGGCTGTGATTGCCCAATCCAATTGAATTGCTGAAATCATATATGATTTCAGCAATTGAATCGCCTTGAAAACTAATAAATAGAATCTCAAAAATTCGGCCCTTTTTTGAATATTTCTTCGAGGGACGTCATCCGTATGAGGACAGAGGGAAATAGGACAGAATTTTCAAAATTCAGCTTGTGCGGTGGCTTGGGATGACGGGTTTATGAGGTTCTACTGTACTGTATTGTACTATACTGTGAACTAGTATTAAATGTCTTACAAAATGAATGATTTTATACTTTGCAGATAAAGATATGTAAACCAGAAAGAAATCTGCGTTTGAATATTATTAGTGCAATACAATGCAAAATTTACCACCTGTGGTGTTTTGTTTTTTTTTAATTCCGGTCATCCTGTTTCTCCTCTGCCCTTGTCGGTCAACCACTCTCATAGAAATATTCAAAAAGTTCCGCTTTTTTTTTGATTTTCTACAGTAATTTTTTTATTGCTATAATTTGCTGTTTGAAGTTGCATGTTTTATTAACATGCAGTATTTACTTTGATCTAGCTTGGTTCGCCAACATTTTTCCATCAGTACGAAGAATATAAATACATACCTGCCTTCCAGACTAGCATTTTAGGATATATCTTCACTTGCGCTGTAATAATCACCTTAATGGAGTCTCTGTTTTTACCATTACTGATATATCACTTTACCAGGAATCACTGGTTTGGAAGTCATTATTAAACGATTTCTCAATTCACGAGCAAACTAAATGAAGAATCTGTAATGACATTTAATGCGTTAATTGGTGGCGATACATATACGTGCAGAGTAATCCGCGCATACTTAGAAATCTATTAATTGCACTCTACAGTGACATCTTGCGGGCATTGTTTGTCTTCTGCAGAAATAAATATATTTTATCAATACTCCTTTCTTTCTTTTGTTTTTATTATTGTTTTGATTGGAATCTTATTTGCATGATGCAGCACAAAATTAATTCCTTTTTAAGAATGATGCTGTGAAATATATTTGCGCGTTTCATACACTTTCATTGAATGTGTTAGCAGCGTTTTAATTGGCAATAGAGTCAGGTTAATTCAGTTTCTGGTGTGGTCCTGAGTATACCAGTGAATAAACTTATCGGTGTATATTATTTACAGGAATGGGTTTCGAAAATATCCGCTATCGCTGTTTGGCAGCACTTTCTTACGTAGAAATTAAATAATGAAAAATTCCCAATTGTTAACAAAAAAGGGATGTTTGAGGCTTCCGAGGGAAAGGAGAAAATATTGAGCCACGCGCTGTAGCTGCGTGGTCAAGCGCGATGTACAGATGCACGCACTTTGGGTGACCATGCTTTAAGCTCGCGAGACTGCTAAATACGGTGCTGTTTCTTGTATTCTCTCTCTCTCTCTCTCTCTCTCTCTCTCTCTCTCTCTCTCTCTCTCTCTCTCTCTCTCTCTTTCTGTCTGTCTCTCTCTCTCTTATGTAAAGGCGCCCAGGAACCTAGCAAAGGAGCGGAAGAGCAAAAACAAGGGGAGAAAGGGTCCCCCCTTGACCCCACCCTCCCGCAGGGAACAGTACTCGATCAAATGCTGGTACTCAGAGCGGCACTAGAAACAATAATGAGAGACAACAGCAGTAGAATTTCCTCTGAGATTAGAGGTAAAATAGTCCTACAATGGATAAAATATTGCAGCTCTGGAAACGTACAAAGCTGATGGAATCATTCAAATGCAACAGCGCGCCCCATCCTATGCCAATGCGCTGAGGAGTACACCGCCAAAGATAGAAAATACGACCAATGTCCAGACTCAGAAAAGGAAAACGCTATTACAAACCAAATCTAGTAATCCTACGTCCCACGGAGGAGGAAAACAACACCGGTGAACAAATTAAGCAAAAGGTAATTGAAAACATGGAGAGATTTTGAAAACACAAGGATTAAGTCAATAAGAAAAACTAGAAACCCGGGGATAGTAATAGAAACGGCAAGTAAATAAGAAGCCGAACAGATCCTAACAAATACCAAAATAACAACGCTCGGGTTAAGGGCGGAGATCCCGAAGAAAAAGGGTCCCTCCATAGTCGTGTTTGACGTTGACTCCGAGATGACAGCTGAACAGCTAGCACATGAGATCTACAAAAAGAACTAAAACATGAGATCCCAGACCAAGAGGCCAAAAATCTTATAATACCGAAATTTAAAACAAAAGCAAGAAATGGAATTGACAGCAACTGGGCAGTCGAGCTGGCCCCGGTTGCTTGGCAAGTGATCAAGGCACAATCAAGAATCTACATCGAGTGGAGCTGTCTGCGCTACGGGGAGCACGTGGCCATTCCAAAGTGCTTTCGCTGCTGTAAGTTTGGCCACACTGCACACACACCTGTCCCAGAAGCAACCGACCTGCGGCCACTGCTCCGAAAACGGGCACGAGTTTAGAAACTGTTCAAATAAAGCTAGCGAACCTGTCTACGCCAACTGTAAAAGTCTTAAGTTAGAGCATGCGCATTAAGAGACGCAAAATGTCCAACATACATCAGAACCAAGGAGTTATACCAATCCAAGATTGATTATGGGTTCTCTCCCTAAACAAACCTTCAACACCAGGATACTGAAATACAACAGCTTAATGCGCAGCGTACTCGGGCAGTGGTTGAGCAGATCAGAAAGAAGGCAGACGAGAAAAACACTAACCTCATAATCGTATAGGAACCGTACACCCACCAAAAACAGGTGAGAGGATACCCCATACCTTACAAATTTGTGCACTGCACAGATAATACGCCTTGGGCGGCAATAATCGTAAGGAATACGGATATAACTGTTACAAAAATCCAGCAACTCTGCACGCCTTGGGCAGCCTGTGCCCAGTTAATCACTTCGAATGGAACCATTTACGTCATAGCTCTATGCTGTAGACCTAGCATAGAAATTAACTTTGCCACAGCGTACTTAGAGAACGTACAATTAATCTTAACCGGACACAAGATAATTGTTGGGGCAGACGTGAACTGCAGATCACCACTGTGGCATAGCCGCTCCCCCGACCGCAGAGGAACGGCTAATGGACAGAAGTTGGAAGACTTCCTAACAAACTCGATATTTACTGTTATTAACCAACCCTTCTATCTCCCAACATTATGCAACACGCTTTGGGAGGCAACCATAGACGTCACTATGGTAACAAAAAAATATAGAGAATTATATCACAGACTGGACAGTCCAAAGTGATTGGTCAACATCTGACCATAGGACAATTACATACTTCATAAAAATAAACCTACAAAGAACACCGATAATAAGGCAGATACAGAGCAGATTCAATGTTCACAAAGCTAATTGGGACATATTTAAAGAGAATCTCCGTAACCAGGAGCAACTCTACATGGAAACGCACGGAAATCTGGCTCCTGAGGTGGAAAACCCAGAAACACTGCAAAGAGAAGTGACCGAAATGATTACCACGGCAGCCGAAGTAGCCATGAAAAGTACCCAACACCATGGTGGACACCAGAGCTCCAAAGACTGAGAAAAATAGTACAAGCGAAACGAAAAGAATTCCAAAGGGCAGGAAGAACGTGGCCGGCAGCGGAAGTTGCGGAATTGAGAAACCGATATCGTCAACTCAGAAACCAGTACACAGACGAAATCAAAAAGAGCAAAAGGGAAAGTTGGCATAACTTTGTCCAAACAATAGGAAATACTTATCCCTGGGGGGGGGTGTACAAAATCACAACCAGCAGGCTGCCCAGAGGTGGTGACAACGGCAACCAAAACCCCGCAAGGCACTATGACCACAACGTGGAAAGACTCTGTAACAAATATTCTTGCAACAATCATACAGGAACCACCAACAGAGATGACATTGGAGCAGACAGAAATATGCCAAACAAACGCGCAATATGCAAACACCCAAAGAGAACCACCATTCACTCTTGAAGAGATACAAGAAGCTACAAGCATAACAAAAAAACAAGCGATGTCCATGTTCAGATCTAATCGAACCAGAAATGATTAAAAAGACAACAGAATGTTCCCAAACTCCTTCTGTGACTCTATAACTACTGCTTGGCACACAAGGCCACTTCCCAACTCAATGGAAAACAGCTATACTAAAATTGATCCCAACAAAACCACTGGAGTTTCCAACATCATATAGACCGATAGCCCTGTTATCGATAGTTAGCAAGATTTACGAAAGGCTATTGCACAAGAGAATCGAACACTGCTACACAGAAGCAAATCTCAGCACTCCAAAACAATATGGCTTTAAACAGGGTTCTTCAACCACAGATGCAATTCTGGATCTTCTCAACAAAGCCACGCAATGCACCAACAAGTATTTTCTAGTGATTGCAGTGGACTTTTCTGGGGCGTTCGACACCCTCTGGTGGCCGAGCGTCCTGGCAAGGCTCCATGCTGCATCTTTGCCACAAAATCTTTATGACAGCTTAAAACCCTACCTCACAAACAGGGAAGTGCAGATCCTCATGCCTTATGCTAGCCTCACCCGTCTTGTCCGCAGGGGCTGTCCCCAGGGATCGGTCCTGGGGCCACCTGTGGAACATTGTTCTAGATGACTTTCTCTGCAAGGACCTGGGCGATGTGAAAGCACAGGCCTCTGCTGATGATTTGATCTTATCCAGAGCAGCGGACTCAAGAGCAAATCTGGAAAAGCAAGCAAACAAAGCACTGCAAACCCTACAGAAAAAAAAAAAAAACCCTACAGGAGTGGGCCAAAATAAACAATCTAAAAATAGCACCGGAAAAGACCGGCTCCGTCCTTCTTAGAGGAAAGCTTAAATTAAACAGGCCGCCACAAATCAAAATAGAAGGTACCATTATCAGACTAACTAACCAGTAAAGTACTCAGGGATAATTATAGATAGCAATCTCTCATTTAAACCCCATCTAAATTACCTCAGGAAGGAAATACGCAAATATACAGGACTCACTAAGAATAACGCGAAAGGACTGGGGACTAAACAAGAGGACCCTCTCCTTATATTATAAAGCCTTATTTATACCAGAAATTATCTACGGCTCACCTGTATGGATGACGAAGACCAACACAGTAACAAATAGGAAAATATTAGAAACAATACAGGGCAAGCAATACAACTAGTACGACAGCGCTTTAGGTCATTGCTGATGCACTGCCCCTTGACTTAGAGGTAGTACGAACTGGATTAATGTATTATTACAAAAAGGCAATACCAATCACAACTAACGGCTTAACCCTGAATGTTACCAATGATTGGAAGCAGGAGCAAAAAAGAATTGATGCACACCTAACTCACATTTGGCAGACAAGGTGGAATGAAACCACCAAAGGAGCAATAATCCACAAATTTCTTCCCCTTGTAACAAAAATGTACCCAAAAGCACCAGCATGGATATACCCGGGCCTCAACACTACCTACTTATTAACAGGCCACGGGCCGTTCAGAGATAAACTAAACACAATGGGCATAACAGAAGACAGGAATTGTCCATGTGGAGAACCAAAGACTCGGAGTCACGTCATACATGACTGCGACAACTATGAAGATATAAGAGCAAGTCTTATTGTAAGAATTCAGTATAACCAAATCCACCAAGAGTCCCGACTATTGGACACTCAGGAAGAGTACACAGCACTAACTAACTTCGCAATACAATTATTCACAAGAAGGAAAACAATTATCGCAATGCAACCTTATCCTCTGGAGGACAATAACACCCAATAGATATATCACAAACCAAATGTCATGGACGAAGTAAAAATAAAGGAGAGACGCAGAAGAGTCAAAGCAAGAGCAAAAGAATAAAATCTCAGCATGAAGAAATAGACACGCCATTTGAAACTCAAGAGACCTGCGCAGGGATACTCCTCCTGGGAGAGACCAAAGCAAGAATCCATCTCTGACTTGATACAAACGCGCTACAACGAAGTTCCTGAAAATGATGAACTAGAGTGCCATCTGGCTATCAAATCTCGCACCTGCGAGATTTCTTTAAAACTCTAATCCCTGGTGGGGGGAGACACACGCTCCCTTCCCCCTTGCCAACCCTATTTCCCTCTGGTGAGGCATGGGCATGCCCCACTGAAAAACGGGGGTCACCTTCCCTATCGACCTTTGCTTCCTATTTGAGCCCCCAGCCTTTTGCCTCCCCATCCAAATCTGTCATCTCACACAGCGATTAGCCCTACATCAAAATTCTAAGCCACACCAAAATTCTTGCCCGACCCAATTAGGCTTTATCAAAACCTTCAGCGTAAAACCCCAAACAGTGCTCCTAAAGCAAAAACCCAAATTCGCAATAAAATATCCTCGCGACTATTTATTTTTCTAATTTTTATTTTATTTATTTTGGTCCTAGCCACTGAAATCCCAGGAAAGTAGGTTGCAGGGCCTGCCAGAGTACTGATTCAATCACTGGTAACACCCAGCCGGTCTCCCCCTGGCTTGTAATGGTAAAGCCGGGCCCCACTAGGGGCCCGGCGGCTAACAAGCCGGATGAATAATTGGCACTACATAGTACATATCCTACACACTTTTAAATCTCTGGCTTGACCGATACAGAGAACATACGCGGAGATGGGAGAAATCCCAGGAACCGTTATACCCTCAACATACCAAATATCTTGTGATCGTGTGATCTTCCCAGAATATAAGCAGAAATGTGAAAATTTATTAGCTGCAATTGTCTGTTGTTAATGTGATCGTGTTAAAAAAATTCGTATTAGCTCACAATTAATTAATAATTGTACTGTAGCGAAGCGTATTCCCTTTGACGAATACAGTTCTGGGGGGGGGGGGAACTGTATTTCGTGTTAATAATTGGATTCTAACGGCTATTATCGCAAAACCTGTGAAAAATAACAGTAAGTTTATTGACAAATTTGTCCATTAACAGAAGATAATATAAGCGAACTAGGTTTTGATCCACACTGCGTTTTAAAAATGACGAGGTCGTGGTGTGCTCCGTAAATTTCGATCATAGTCGTATGCGAGTGAAGGAGAGGGGGGGCGATGGCCTCATTAGTGGTTGTTAATAAAGAGGTATACGTGTTCCCCATCGTGCGAATGGCGCATTCTCTATCATGCCAAATCTGCTACCTGTGTGGACACAACGTTGATGATTAAATGTCTGTGGAGGGAGTGTTGTCTGTGATTGTGTCGTTCGCTGCTTGACACCAGTAGTAATCATCGGTTGACGGTGTCGTTGCTGTTCACGTCAACCGCTACCCACTACACAGCGGCCGACACATGAATAATGGATAATCGTCTGCCACACTTGACGCGCGCGGGCAGGTCATGGGCGCCCTCTACTGCATGCAGCATCCATCAATAAGACATTTCTGTGATTGATGGCGGCTTCAGTATTCGTACGATGTGAATTAAAAATAGCTAGCCTCTGTTTTACCATAAAAACCAGGCAAGTAACTGTGGTGCCAGACCGGAGAACACACGTTATCTTGCAGAGCTCGCGAGAAGCGGCTGCACCGCACGCAAAAGTCGCATTAGGCAGGGTAGATGGAACATTAAAGTTTAAATGGAGGAGCAGACTCGACCCTCGTGCACGCATTATCGGAGGCAAGTATCGGAAAAGGCGGCCTGTAACAGATGGAGGAGAGGAAGGTACATAAAATAGACACCTGTCACGGCACTGTGATGGAAGACGTTTGCACGAGCCACTCGTTAGTTCTTTCCCGCTCATGACCTGCCGTACTAGACAACAATTTTCTTGTTGTGCAGGAGAGCTAGCAGAGTCGGTCCTTGCTCGGTTAGCGGGTGGTTCGGCGCTTGTCATCACTGTGGTCACGCGTCTAACCTTAGCTATGGGGTCAAGTGAATTCGATGACAAGCGTTCTGTTTTGAAACGCGAAAAGTGCAGCATGACACCTGAGACTATTTAATAAAGGTGGCGCTCGAGCACCGTATATCCACACATAATGGTTAGAGGAGTGGTTCGCAATACGTGGATTGAGAGGAAAGCATTGAACTTCTATTCAATAAACACGCTGCTAGCAGAGCGGAGGAGGAACCCGAGGTTAATTAATTCATTGTCAAATTGGCCATGACTTATGACAAAACAACTTGATGTGCACATGTGGGGGAACAACTCACCATTAGTGTCTGTGCCTATTTTGTCTTGCCTTCGATAAAGTCTGTCTGTTGCTGTGTTCTCATTCGATTAACTCAACCTTTTGTTACGAGTTCGTTGGTTTCTGTTGAACAATTTATGCTGCCCAGTGTTTAGGTCAATAAACCCTGAAGGTTCATGTTTTGTAGTTGTCAACGAAACGACTAATGAAAAAGGAAACAACTAGCCACGGACACCCACCTCACACTAGATAATCTATTCTTTGTAATCTGAATATTGATGCTGGCCAGTTACAGTTTTACCTAAATCCACCGGCTGAAGACGCTGACCCGTGTACAGTATTTCGTGGCGTACTTTGATTGCAGACTAGTCGATATCTACCATAGACTTGTGTGTCGCCCGATAATTTATGTGCATCCAATACATTTTTCTTTTGTTTCATCAGTTCATCTGACATCCATTTAGGTCTGTACCTTGAAGATCATTTGAAAGATGGTATGATACTTGAAGATGGTATGAAAAGCCTAATAGCTTCTATGATTAATTCCTTGAACAATTCCCATTTAGAATTTTCTGATGGTAACATCATCAGTTGGTCTCACTGTATGGAATTTAAAAACTTTTTGAGTCATCTTTATAAAAGCATAAACACTTCACTTTAACCTTGATGGTATTTATATCTTTAAGTAAGTGCCACATCAATAACACTGCGATCAACTGCACGTAGTGGTTCTTTTTTTCTGCATATACTTAATGCGTGAATAATCACTGCTGATAATCAGATCAGGAGTATTACTCTCTGTTGTTGCCTCTCTAACATGCCGCTGTAGAAAACAGTTATCCAATAAATCCACAAGTCTTGCTAGTCTCTGAATGACCACCAACCCATGAGTTCCATGAACACCATACCTGTGAACATCAAAACCTGTTTTTACATTTGAACTTTTTTTTTTTTTGATAATACTTAAACATACTTTTCAGCTTTGGGGTGTATATTTATATTCACTGAATGTCTCACCCATACCTCATTAGAACTGCTTCACTTAACGAATTTCAGCATTTGTGTAGTTGATGGTGTTGGGAACAAACCGAAATAGGGGTTTGGCATTTATAAAGTTCATCAAATGTTTTTTTTTTTTTTTTGGCGCATAGGCTTCTGTGGCCATAATGCACCTCCCAAGGTATTTGCAGTACTTTGATCCCAGCCCGAGGCGGGAATCGAACCCGCGATCTTTGGGTTGCCAGGCAGGCACTTTACCCACCCGGCTAGCCCGGTCGGCTTCATCAAATGTCTGTACATCAAAGTTCTTAAATCTATGTTCTTCCATTTTATAGATGTACAGCTGTATGATTTATTTAAGAATGATTTTGTATCGATACTGTTTTCAAACCGTGTGTAAGTATTTCCGTGTGAAATGCATCAATCAAAACTACTTTCTTTTTTAAAAAGGAATTAGAAAAAGTAGTTAAAACGTATAACTCAAGAACACGTGTGCTTGTCTTATCAACACAGAAGCAGAGTTCTATAACAAATTGATTCTTCTTTGATGTTCGAGAAGCAAAAGGCAGCAAGTGTTCTATTTATTTTAATATTTTCCTTTGTCTATCCTGCTCTTAAATAAATAAAAAAACTTGGAGCCAGAACCCCCCCCCCCCCATTAGGTTTCCGCTCTAGACCTCAGAATTTAACTGCCAGTACAGATGGTTTTTCTTTTCTTTTTTTTATAATTCTTTTTATTCTGACCTTTTCAACGATTTCCATTCTAATGACTGTGTATGTCTCTCTATCTCTCTCTGGAATACTTGTTGAGAAGATGTAAATTAGAATAATTTGAAATAAGGTACCCATGGCAATTCAAATTCATTAGTCTTCACATTGAAAATACAGATAATAGAATTAAAGATAACGTCACAAAAGTTATTTATCTGCATTTCAAATTGTAGCGTGATTTGTAACCCACTTAGTATTTATAGTTTCCAGTTTGAATACTTTTACATTAAAAAATAATGAGCGTTTTAAAATAAAATACTGTTAACAACAGCTATTACTACACAAAGAACTACGGTGTTCACCCTGTAAACTACCACATACTTGCTCTTGCTTTATATAATTGTGGTGACTGACTGTGTAGTGGTCCCAACTTTCAAAACAGCTGCATGTAGAAAATGAATAGCAAACAGAGCTAACAATGAAAGAACCAGCACGTAATGATCGTGATGTAGTAGCAAATAACACTGCCTGTAATAGCAAAACAGTCACGCTGGGTACCTAATAGTACCATATACTGTTTGTTCAGTTATTTATATGATTTATTGTACGTTTATATGTATTTAGAAAATCTATATTCCTTATTTATTATAACGAAATGCGTGATTTGAGGGACTGGCAGTTCCCTCTCCTCTCGTTTCAAAAATATTGTAGTAAAAATGTATTTAAGACCTGGAAAGTGCTAAAAACCAAGTGTCTATCATGCGTGATAAACTACTGTACATTGTTTTTGAATAACCGCTGCAATTTTAGATAGTTGCCAACAGCTATTTGCTGCGATAGTATCTTCAGATGGCATTGTTTATGGATCAACTAACATTTATCATTCTTATTCCTTGCAAAGTGGTTTAAAAAGCAAACTGGACAATATTCATTTGAATGCATCGTATTGTGCTGCCGAACAGAGAAACTGAAGTACTGTAATTAAAAACATAATGGAAAATTATCTTTGTTAAGAATTTATTTATTTATTTATTTATTTCGTATGATGTGATCAATGCACGAAGGAACCAGTTTTTTCTTGCTTCCTTCGTGTATCGTGGCCGGGATATCCAACCAACTGGTTGGTTCGGCACCATCGTGATATTCAACCCGAGGCGGGAATCGAACCCGCGACCTTTGGGTTGCCAGGCAGGCACTTTACCTACCCGGCTAGCCCGGACGGCTTTGTCAAGCATTGGGGTGCTGCGAGAAGTGATAGAACGAACCGACTGAATTCCCCATGAAAATCGCCTTGACGTTTATTACGTCAGTGAATTCTGTTGTAGATGCAATTTACATAAATTCGACAAACCCTGAGATTCAGTCTTTTTTTTTTTTTTTTTTGCGTTTTACCTTAGATTAAATTTGTTTCATGTGCATTAGATTCTCGATTATCCTAAAAGAGGATTAACCGCGGTCTCTACAACTGGCGTAAGTCTAAGTCATTTCGCTTAAAAAATTATGAGTTAGTATTAAATTTAATATGAATTGTCACACTTCAGAGTAGATTTATAAACATAATCACAGTATGCTTTTAAATAAATTTACTTTTTGTCACATTTACAAGTTTTTCTTTCATTTTGCGTATTATTCGGCAGATTTGTTTTTCAGCCGCTTCGGATAATCAGAAATTTTCTATATTTAACAAGCGAACCGTAGTTTTACAAATATAGTTCTTCGTAAACTAATTTCCATCTACAAAAATTGGTGTGTGGCGTTCATTTGTAGTTACTCAAAGTCATTTGAAGTCGAGGAACTATGGATTGACATGAGGGTAGTAGAGAGGCCCGCATTTTAAATGAATTGCCTGATTCCAATTGCTTCGATTTTTATTTAGAGAATTGTTCAATGCACTTTTAGGGATTATTGCCATTAAAAAAAAAGGGTTCTTTTTACATGTTCTTTTCTCATGCATAATTATAAGTAGGACCTCTTCCATCATTGTCCATCTGGTTGATGTCTGTTTAATATATCATACAGTGACGTGACATGATTACTACACAACCGCAGTTGTGGACAGGCAGGGAAGCAGTTCCTCTTCCCTTTGTAGTCATCTCATGTTTCACCTCCTCTTCCATTATGGTATGGGAGAGGAGGTGAAATGCACACATGGCTAGAATGGACCATGTGTCTTTTGTTTGTACGATGGGTATATTCATGGGCCGATTTGTATGTTGTGCGGGCAGAAAAACCCTGCTTCCTCTGCCTGTGGTCGACTAACTACAGCCTCAGTTAAAGGTCTTTTAGAAATTCTTCCAGTCATCGATGGAAATCGAACTCGAAACATTTCCAAACTAGTGGCAGGCAGCGATGTATCCTGTCGACTAAGCTGCCACTTAAAAACCGGTTTCCGTTTTTTAAAAAAAAAATGTTTCTTCTCCATTCCTCCCTCCCCATAATGATATTTATCGCTTCTTGGACAATAATTTTGCAATAAGTTGCTTCGGTATTGCCCTACAAATAAAGAACACATCCCATGCGAAATGTTATTTCCATTTATGTGTAATAAAATGCCGCTATCCTGAAAGCTGTTTGAAACTGCCATCTCATTAAAAAGCAGTTATTTTATTTTAATTTTTTATCGCTAACAAGATACACAAGAGGTAACCATTAACAGTGTGTCTGAGAGCAGAACAAATGAACGGAGTTCATAACTTTTATAAGAGAGAACTCCAACAGTAAAATAAACCATTAAAATAGGTTCGAACATTAATATGAAATGAACGAAAAAATAGTCTACAGCAAGTTTAGTTACCGGTAGAAGGAATAATAATAGAAATAAAAGAAAGAAAGGAAAAATTAAAAAATTAAATGAATAAATAAAAATAAACCACAAAGGTAAATGCGAACTGATCACTTTGCACAGTCCAAGAGATCATACTTGTGGCCAAGAGACTTGTTGGTCGGTGAGATTGAGAATTATCAAATAAGAGAGTAATTTGCTGAACTGGTAATGGTAATTCTGTTTAGTGGACTGAACTCCATAAAGTCCGCATTGGAACAGTCAAGACTAAACAGCCTTAGAACCCTGACTTGTCCAGGAGGAATATGGAAGTTGATTTTTATTAGGATATCAGTCGCTTCGGAGGTTCCAGTGATTATTTTGGCAAGAAGGGTGAGGTCAGCAATAATTCTTCTGGTTCTTAGAGGTGTCAGATGAAAGTAATCGCACAGCGATTCATAGTATACTGAATGATAAAATAGAGGGTTACAGAACGTGAGATAGCGGGCGAAATTTTTTTGGATTGCTTCTATTTTGTTACGTGAACTATTGTTCATATAAAGCCTTGATATGAATGATGTCGGGTGGTAGAAAGTACAAACGTCTAGCCGCGTCTTCTCTTTAAAGTTTCCATTCATTTTATCACAATGTGAAATTATTGAGGACCGTTCTCAGTAGATGGCTTGACAAAGGATGTTATATCGATAGGTCATAACGTCAGCAAAAGAACAAAGAAAAGTTTGAACATTTATTGT
This sequence comes from Mastigoproctus giganteus, assembly GCF_048544385.1. NCBI lineage: Eukaryota > Metazoa > Arthropoda > Arachnida > Uropygi > Thelyphonidae > Mastigoproctus > Mastigoproctus giganteus. Next base: position 138,226,027 of record NC_143582.1, read on the forward strand.
AATTCTACTAATATGATTTAGTTCAATCTAATTCAGAATATGTATTAATGAAGAATGTACAATTTTGCATTGATTTTACGATGTAGTAAGATTAATTTGTAAATTGTGTGCACAGTATTTACTATATATACAGTATCTATGTATGGTTGGTTTTTTTTTTTTTTGTTTCGGACTTTAAAATGAGCTTTTTCAATGGCAGAGCATGTTTTAAAACTGATTGAGAAAGGCGTATGATATCGGTTAATTCCCATTTTCAGTTAGATTGCGCTCGAAAAATACAAGTACAAGTTCTATTGCTTGTTGAGCGTCCTTAAACGAAACTTCTTGCTTAACTGCAGTAGATTCATTCCTTTTCTTCATCACTACAAATTTCAGGCCCCATTATGCCTTCATCAGTTCCTTTTCATTCGTGCATATTCTGAAACATGCAATGTCCTCATCCACTTCGGCGCAGTTCACCTTTTATGTGTCTTATCGTTCTGGTCTATTCTTAATGGTTTCAGATGCGTGTGATCCCGTACAAAGTAATTTAATGTGAGGTTGGGTGATTATGTTGATCATCGTTCAGGTCTTTGCGATCAACACATTAGTTATTATATTTAACAATTCAGAAACATCACGGGAAAAGTGTGCTACTGCAATAACCACATCCTCAGCTGATTTTCAAAGGATCTTCCAACGGTTCCTATGAACTGTTCCACAGAAAAAGAGGTTATTCCATCCTTGTGTTTTTCTTATCAACATAAAACTCTAGAACTCAAACGTCCTAAAATGGTTTATAGTGTATATAAGAAAATGAGGTCTTTCCAAGATACGAGATAATCTTATATTGTGTAATAGATTTCCTAAATTTAATTGATCATTTAGTTATACCGCATTACATCGCATTTGCTGGAGGTTTCATAATACAATAGGTTTGAAATCGTTCTTCAATTAACAGGCAGCCTCTGGCCTACTCTTCGAATTGGTAATCGATAGTGCAGCACTCTCTGTGGAATTTATAGTGATATTTCGACGTCACAGACTAACTCTATAAATATGGATCTGCATATTCAGCCCTGGAATCAATCATGCAGGCCAATAATCTCACAGTTTGGCATGCGAGATTGAGATTATCGATTGTGTTGATTTGTGCAAGATTGATTATACGGAGCTAGTTTTGTATGCCAATTATATAAATAACATTTACTTTGGAGAAGCATTTCAATATTTCTAGTTATCCTGTTTCGCATACATTTCACTTCAGTGCTATTCTCCTGTTATAACTTTAGTAAAATTTCTAATAAATTTCCTTCACGGATGTTGTTTCACATGAATAGTTGTACTGATCTGGGACCATCCATTGGTAGCGCAATACCTTCTATATTTCTCTGGTCGCTGAACTAAGTGCCACCGAAATCCAAACTGCTTTTTGTGTATTGTTTATTATGTATCAGAAAAAACTCTGCAGTTATATCTGGGGACCTGGATGTATGGTTGGTATTAGGTTCTCCCTCCCTTTTGTTAAACTGCCTTATAACTGTTTTAGAATGTTTAGGGTCTACTTTCTTTGTCTGTACCCGATTGCATCACATCCAGTGCTCCCTCTCTTTTGCATGGCCCTGTTATTTATAACTTATATTCCTTATTTGGTTGTAAATGGCTTGATATTATATCCTGTCCTTACGGCTTCATTCTTCACTTAATTTGATATGATTAGGGAATTTCTTTATACAGAAATCTGTATTAGTTTCGCATGCGGAGTGTTACTCGAAAGTGATCTACGTCAGACTTTTAGCATGTATTTCGTTAGTCCCTTGAAAGCTTTTAGAACTACTTGCTATTCCGTAGTCCCCCCCCTAGTCCTTTCTAGAGAAACGTTGTAATAAATTTGTAATTAGCTCCGATCATTTTGAGAAGTGCAGAAAATAGAATATTCTTTTGGGCCTTTGCACCAGATTTCATGTCTACAAGTTAACCCTGCAAAAGGTATCGGGAACTTAACGATGAAAACCAGCCATCAGCAAAGAGATAAGTCATAAGGAATAAATATATTCCAGAGAATCGACTTGCACCAGCGTCTTTTTCAGAAAATGGGCAGGAAGTTCCCTCACCTCTGCTGCTGTAATTTCATATAATCAGCAAATAGCCTCGATTGTTGGGACGCTCCTAGAAGCACCAAGTTTTTAAACTAATTATTCTGTCCAGAATAATTACTAATTATACCGGGTGGAATAATTAGTTTTAATTGTCCACGTGTCTGTCTTTATACAGAATAATTATATTCTGCCCAGTATTATATGTAGACAGACACCAGCCAGGGAATTAAAGCTGATTTTCTTAGAAAGCTGTCCGTAGCCATCTGTAGAATAAATATCTGGCATTCATTTTTAGTTTGCTGTGATCAGTTTTGCTGTTCTAGTGTGAGTAAATGGATTGGAGGGGTCATGGTTAGATGGATGAATAGCAGTTTACTCATTCTGGTTCAAGCTGAAGGAACCGTGCACAAAGATTGCCATTTATACAAAACTGCCTTTGGGGATAAATTAAAAAAATTCCGGTGTTTATTTATGGGAATCTTGTACCAATTTTGGGATCATTAAAGCCTCTGGTGGCTACATCAGGCTTTAATTTTGCTTTACTGTTTCTCTCAGTGTCCGAATAGAACATTTGAGGGCAGTAGAGCGAATACGGAGAAAGTAAATAAACAGTCACAGATATCATTTTAAATAAATATGAAAGAAAACGATCCAACAACGATTTTTTTGGAAACCATAATGAATCGGATGTTCAAGCAAGTTTTGTGTGTGAGATGGGGGAGGACCGTCTAATGATCCTGGAGCCGGGTGGTCATTGTGTTAACACGCTGCGTGTTCGAAAGTCGAAATCTCTTACAACTCTTCTGAACTTATGTGGCCTTCTTAAGATACCATGACGGATACCCGTTTTTTCAGATCATTGCGATTAACCCAATGACCATGATCGGTTTTCTTTCATATGGTGTGCAAAAGGCCCAGGTTCGATTTCCCTCTGGACGGCAGGAACTTTTATTGACTACAAAAAAAAAAAAAAAAAACTTTATCGGAGTTAAAGCGTTATATAGTTTTTCATTTCGTAAATTAACCACAGCAAGAACAAGCAATTTACAGACACTGTATACAGTATCTGTATACCTGGGTTGCCTTGGCTCACATTCTAAACATTTCAGGGACTCATATAAAATTAATTATCCTATCGAGAATGTTATAGACTTGCAAAGTAGTGTGCAGCTCTCGACAATACTCAATTCCCGCACAGTTCCGATGTTGCGCTATCATGATGCGAAGGAAAAGAGAGGGAAGGAAGGGTGTAACGATATTTGGCAAGCAGTGAGGTATAAGATCTAGAGTTCACACCACGCAAAAGCTGGAAGAGTGTTTGAAGACCGATCCCAGCGTTCGGTTCTCCATGAGCCACACGCACATCAGTGATTAGTGCCTTGCTAACTCATTATCTGCTGGAAGTCTATTAATTTCGGCTCCTCCCCTCCGGTTACTTTTTAGAATGTGGGAGAGGTCATTACGGAGTAAGTTATTACCTCTCAGCGGTCTCTAATGTGACCACACAGGTCCTCGCTGTTACGTGCGCCAGAACAATGGCGGTAGAGAGGAGGCAAAGCAGACTGGGAGCCAGGCTATTGTGAAGTGATGAAAATCTCCATTGTCTCCTCTCCGAGGACCTTTAATTACGGTGTCAGGTAGAAAAATGAATGGCTCCCCTTGTGTGGCCGGTCGGCGGGCGGACAGAGCGGATGATAAATGGCCCTCCATGACACACGCGTCTGACCTGCATACCACCTGTTATTGTGGGGGTAGATGTGGCACCTCGGTAAACGAGGCCACTGGGAGATCGCCGACAGGATGTCGTTCTGTTGGTGTACGACATTTTCTCCTGATGGAAGCCGTGTACGATGTTGACTTTTGAGGTTCGTGAATAAATGAGGAGATTAACCTCTAGTCCGTTAAATATTCACGTGTTGTCTGGAACGTGAGCTTAAGAAAGTGCTACGGAAGCTATTCGGGAATTATGGTGGAACCCGAGTGTCAATAATGAAGACTGAGAAAGGACATTCTTCTTAGATAAAGGGTTTTAAAATATTACAGTTACTTTTGAAAACGCTGGAGTGTACGAAATTTTCAACTTTGTTTCGTTCTTCTGCCATTTCAACGGGATTGGAAAACATAAAAACAAAGGGACCCTCGTCTGAGATAAAACACTTAGTTACATTACTTAATGTCCAGTGTTTGAATGGTACCTTTGACACGCATGCGCCCACCTCACGGACATAATTTAATTGACTTAGAACTAATGTAACCAACCCATCCCACCTACTTGTCCTACTACCTACACGCACTATTAAGTCAAAGAAATTGAAAACTAAATTTAATAAATAACTGTAGCTTATCATAAAGATGGTCGCGCTGGGTTACACAGAGTGAAACTGCCGCAAATGAAACTCACTTTCATGCTTATAGTTGCCATTCATCTCTGGACGGTATAACAAAATAAATGTAGTTTAAGGAGGTTTAATATGCCACCAACCTCCACTTAAGGAGGTTGGTGGCATATTCTGGAGTTTCCTTTCCTAAAATGGTGACACAGTTGTACGAACGCTACTTGAAAATGAACACCCGCGTAAAAAGACAGTTTAACCTTTAGAAAGAAGTGCGACTCTCTTATAAAAAGGCACACAGGCTTATTGTGTGTATAAGAGTAAGTTAAACACCATGCACTGTTTACTTCTAGGTGACATCTTTCTTTTCTGAATTTCTTAAATCAATAGACATCAAATATAAGAATACAGAAAGGTCAAATAAAGAGAGGAAGGTGCTGAAAAAAAGTGTTCGCAGTCTTTACCAGCTTTTCGTGTCTGTGCTGCCACCTAGGAATAAGTAAGATAGATGAGGATAGGAGAAAGATAAAAAAAAAAAGGAAAGAAGGAAAATACATTTTCAGCACCAAACGATGCATGACAGACGCGCGTAAATCAGACTAATTCCGTAGAGCCAGGCACGTGCGCACCGGCAAAAAATTGTTCGAAGTCGGGTGCAGCTTTCGGCATCCAAAAATGATGATACTTTACACACTGTAGACCAAAGATCAATGAACATTATTCACCTTGAAGCCGCCACTTATTGGCAGGCTTGACGACCGAAATTTCCCTACTTAACTTTTATGCCGCTTCATAAGGCCTAATCTGAAAGCTGATAATGACAAGAAGATGAATTGAATTTTTCATTCTGCGATCCATCATCCCTGGAAGCTGTCAATACTTGTCAAGCGAAGCATAAAGATGTAAGGCTTCGAATTAAGGAGTTTATGGGTTATTACTTCGGCCCGGAGTTTCGATGATAAATTAACGTGCGGAATGAAAAAACTTTCTTGATTTTGTTTACCGAAAATATTTTTCAGGTACGTAGGCTGAATATTAATTATGTCAGCCACACCTGCTTTTAATTCGTCATAGCCAAAAGAAACGTACCCAGTTTCTGCTATCAAGCACGCCTGGGACCTAATTAAAACCATGGCGTAATATCACTTTGTTTTATGTGGAGTTAATGGAGTGTGCTTTTTGCCAGCCTTAATTAATTCTGATAAAAATATAAGCAAAAGTTATGCTTTCCTAATTACTTGTCATTACGTCATGACGCCTGCTTCTTTTGAGCCCATCTCTAAACACACATAAATCATACCCCTCAACCACATTAACACAACTTGGGGGCAGAGTTTTAAAATCATCTTCCACTCTTTTAAATTTCAAACTTTGTACTTCTCCGATTACGCTGTTCAGCCCCCTGTTGACGAAAATAAAAGCACGAAAGATCTTTAAAAAAAATAAAAATAAAAAATAGGCCAGTTTCTGCTAAGAAATGTTAGCTGTCACACTCAGTCTGAATGGGAATCTCCTCTCCCAGGTGGTTATATAATGTTCTCTATGTGCTCTATTGCTCAAAATCGTTAACAAAATATATTCAAAATCATTCGTGTCCTACAACTTTGTATCATAACTTCAGGAGGTAATTGCTGAGATTATTCTGAGTGAAAAATGTTATATCAACATGGGTCCGATTCTCAACGGCTACAGAGCTATGAGTATTTTAAATGTAGCTTCTGTCCAGATGCATATGTGCGCAGTTCATACACAAAATGCCAAAATAATGACAGATCGACGAGTGTTGATTAATGTTCGCCAAGTTTTGTGGAATATGAATCATTGCTGAGTGTTGTTGACAGCCAACCGTCCAATACAAAGGAATGTGCAAGGAGGAAAACAGACTACGAAAATTTTACTTGGGGAAGCCCTATCAAAATATGGTTCAAATATCCGAAGGTTGCCTAATAACCTTTAAGAATCGGACCCATGTTAATATATATATATTTTTTTTCACTCAGTGATTTCAGAAAGCACCTCCTGAAGTCATGACAAAGTCGCCGGATACCTCTCTATATGTTTGTCCATGATCTGAGGAGTTTGCATCTTCAAAGACAAAACACTCAACGATCTTAAATATTGAGTTATTATTAACCAGAATTAAATTTATTTTTAATTGAATAATTACTTCTGTTTCCAAATTCAGGCACTTCCCGATTGTGGCGTGGCAGTTGCTTTTTGTTTTATTGTTGTTTCTTGATATACATTACCAGATCCAACCGTGGACGTGCGATTTCTTTTCTATGCTTTAACAACAACAACAAATTAAGTGCGTGATATAATTAAAATGATTGGTGGTTTATAATTAAAGCAAAGCCGCGTGTAAATGATAAACTATGACTCAGACGAAATTAGGAATAGACATAATTAGATCAGGGATGGCCAATCTTTTCCTGCAGCATCCACATATGTTGGAAATGCGTCACATGTCACCCAGGGGCTAATCCAGAGGTTACTGGAATGTACTGCTCCCCCCCCCCCCACTACTGATCTGCGTGTGGTGCCACCAGGTGTTTTTGCTAATTATATAAAGGAATTTTATGCTAAGCTTTGTAATAAAAAAAAATTAAAACAATTTTACTTTTAAAATATAAATTTAATAAGTTACAGTTACAAATGAGATAAAACTTCTTTACAAGAAGCCTTTTATGTTATAATTCTGTAATTGTAGGTTAGCAAATGTTAAAAAAAAAATCCTCACAGAATTGAATACGAATTAGATGAATAGGAAAGGGTAGCCACTCTAGAGGTAAAAAATTTCGCCAACTTCTAAGGAGTAAATTGGGAAGAGAAATATATGCAAATTTTCCCACGGAAATCGGTGTGTGAAACCCATTTAGGGTAATGTGTGGAGTTCGCAGCTTGAATTTGGTGGATGCAGATGTGGTTTCTAAGTGCACATATCGTGCCCAGGGCAGACCTTCGCCTTGCCTCGGGTAAAAAATAGAAAAGGAAAGTAGTAGTAAAGAGTTAATAGTAAATTGAAAACTGGTATGATGTGATACGTTGAGTAAATTGGAGAGAAGAAACTGAAAAGAATAGGGTGAGAATGGCAAGAGACAGTTGATTGCTGGAATTCAGTTGTAGATTGCAGTCGCGAACTGGGACCTGTTTGTTATGAACCAAAGCATAATTGAGTTTCAAATTAGAGAAATACTGTGTATAATTATAATTGCGTTCATTAATTAAGGTTTATGAGTATTGTGAAATGTCCTTGAGAGCTTGAATGATGGGTATTAATGTTTTCGTTTATTTCAGTATTATTTAATTAAGAGGCAATTTGTATATTGTATTGGAATTGTTAAGATGCTACTAACTTAACGATAATAAACGAATGAAAGAAAGTGACCAGTTAGGAGTGATGGTACCCCCCCTTTGTGTGTGTGTGTGTGTGTGTATATATATATATATATATATATATATATATATAGCTTTGTTGTATAATAATTTCTTTGCGTGCCATCCTCAATTGATCATGAAATGTACACATATCTGCCCAAATATGCATATTAAAAAATAATAAATAAAACTCTCAGCTCTTGGATCTTCTTATCGCCGTTGTAACAGAGTGGTCAAGTAAAAGGAATCGTTACTCGGTGCCTCTGTCTTATTATTATTTTTTTTTATAGCAGGTGTCTCGGTGTTCGACAGCAGTTGTCAGAGGAGATTACTAAGGTAACGGGTATATATTAAACACTAAAGAAAAGGATAATTCAAGGGAAAGGGTGAAGGAATAGATAATACAAATAATAAAAAAAAAAGAAAATTTCTACACATATATCCTCACAGAAGATAATTGGTAGTTCCCCCTCCTGGCAGTAGTAACACGAGTTGGATAAGCGAGAGAGAGAGAGAGAGAGAGAGAGAGAGAGAGAGAGAGAGAAAGAAAGAGGATAAGCCTAGTGAATAACCCTGGAACGTCAGTTTCTGTTTATAATATTTAATATTATATTCTATTGGTCGAGTAACTTGAAACGACCACCAGTATAAATAAATAAAATAAATTTCTGTTTCTACTCCGGACCGCCATATAGGGTCTGCGCAGTCTACAAAACGGAGAGCACACAGGAACATCACCAGAAACAGAGGACACAATATTATTTAGCTGTAACGGCACCTGTGCCGGATTACCCATTAGGCACAGTAGACACATGCTTGGGGGAGGGCTCCCAACCCCTAGCATGTGTCTACTTATATAGGTAGTATTATTGAAAGCAAAAAGAATAATAAAAACTGGTAGTTTATTTATTATAAGGAATCGAAATACAATAACTTCTGTGTGTGATTTGACATCTGATTTAACCGATGCCGATAATCTGATCCATGTTGATTTACGCTCGGAATCTCAGTGTTCCCTGCTGGCTGATGTGTACTGGTGTTGATGTGTACAAAGGTGTTGATTCCTTGGGACTCCAGAGGGTCTTGACCCATCTGAGTTGCACAAAATAAATATTGTTCATTTAAAGTACCGGCGCCTCCGTAGCCAGGTGGGAAGGAGCAGCAGTGTGTAACACATGCTTCTTGATTAGACCGCGGTTCGAGCCCGTGACCACCAAATACGGAGGATGCGGGAAGGTCAGGAATGACCACCGCATATACACGGAGCAATATGGCCTTAGTTTGTAATGCTCCTAAAAACCAAATAACAAACAAACAATTTAAAGTACCCAGATCTGTTGCTGTGTGGTTTTATTTCTGGGCAATACAAAATTCATACTATAATAATTCTTTCATATGAAATGGACCTTAATGTGAAGCGGAAGGACAATTGTCCTTTATTCCCAGTGAACCGGGGGAGAAAGTTAACACGCCAAATTATATTCGCTAGTTTAAGTTTTTTTTTAACAACTTAAAAGAGCTTTTAAAAGTTAAAAAAACACTGAAATCAAAGAAGTTGTCTTGTTTATTTGTAATTATAAAACGACAATGGTAGGGAATGGGACTGCCCTAAACTGGATGGGTAAGGGTTTTTTTAAGGTATAGCTTACATTGGTGAAAGTTCCACGACACACTCATTGACTGTCCAGTGTGCCAGGTGATCTGTTATCCAACACATTCAACACCTTGGGGTAAAATTCTTAGGGGTGATCTCTCCGTTCAGACACGTGCATTGTCAGGTATCTGCAGGAATCAACACTCGCTGTAGAAATGAAAGTAGCCTACGGTAACGGAGACTGTTGGCGCGGTGTGCAACACCGAGTTGAATCAGTAATGACTTGCGCTTGACTGCAGTCGGCAGTGGTACATCGTGTGTGTGTGTGTGGACGTTTTCTCGCCACTTTCCCAAATCCGATGGGAACTTTCCCCTCTGGAGCAAAAGAGGCTGCAGTAGTGCACTGGGGAATCGTGACCTTGCCACTGGCATTGCATTTTACAACGTCTCGAACTCGTCCGGCTGTTCAGTCGATTGCGGAGCTACGTTGAGTTTTCTGATGATTTCTCGCTGGTTTTTGCTTTCCTTCAATCCACGACACGACCTCCGGTAATGTTATTCAGTTCCTCCTTCGAGTCGGGTATTGTGGCATATTGGTTACTATTATCCTTTCTCTAAGTTTGTCAATGCAGGTAGGGGATAGGCGATCTGTCTATCCCCATGTATTATATAATCGTACATTTATATATATAAACTTTATTATTTATTTTGTTTTATGTTCTATAAAGGAATAAACTGTCAATTTCAGATTGGTGCTATATATACTCTCGCTTAAAAGTTGGAATCACATTTCATTTTTATTAATTTTCCAAGTTTTATTAAAATTGGACCAACTTGTTTACCAATTTTTATTAAAGTATTTTCTGTTATGTATAAAAATACACACGTGGTAGAACGTTGTTGATGATGGTGAAGTGTTTTTTCAATTATATAAATTGAGAGTAAGAGCTGTAACTTATAAAATCGAACACCGTCCTTCAGAAAGTGTGTTTGGTATAAGTTTTGTGTGTTTCGTTATAAGCGTGGCAAGAAATAAGGAACTGAGTACTGTATTGAAAAAAGAAGTGCTGTTATAACTCTGTATAAAGTTATTCCATGAGAAATATTGGCAAAAAAAACAAACAAACAAACAAACTAGGTGTTTCATTTAAAGGAGTACAAACTACCATTCGACGATTTAAAGAGACTGATATTTTAAAGGACAAACCATGGACAGCGCGTAATAATGCAACAATAAGATAAAACCATAACACCGATTTCTAAGCGCAATCAATGACTTTTTGCATCCCAAATCGGAGCTGAATTTAATAGGAACAGAGAAACTCCTGTCTACATCCACGGTAAAACTTCGTCTTAAACAAACAGGACTTCATGGTCGTGTAGCGGTCGGAAAACCATTTTTAAAACTGGAAAATCGAAAGAAAGGTTCGTTTGGGCTAAGACCCATCAATATTAGACAATTGAAGAGTGGAAAAACGTACTGTGGATGGATGAATCTAAATTTGAAATTTTTGGATACATGCGTAGAGTTTATGTGAGACGATCAATTGAAGGAAAAATGGTGCCACTTTGTTTAGTGGCAATAGTCAAGCAGTTGGTTCCATCGTGAACTTGGGTTGTTTCTTTGTTTTTGGAGTAAGCGACATCGTAAGAATTGAAGGAATTTTAAGTTAAGAAGGCTATGAAAACATTCTTAAACATAGTGCAATATACTATGGACTTCGACTTTGCGCAAGAAATTTTATATTAAAACAAAACAATGGCCCGAAGCATAGCTCTAAGCCGTGCAAAGACTTTCTAGCAACTAAAACCACAGGAGTATTACAAATTATGGTATGACTAACCCAGTCGCCTCACTTAAATCCAGTAGAGCTTTTATGGGATCATCTAGATTCTAGATCGTCAAGTGTACCCATCTTCACAAAATTCATGGAAAACCTTGCGGATCGTTTGGCACAATGTTAGTTAAAACACTATTATAAAATAAATCGCCAGATTACCATGTCTGTGTATGCCAGTGGAGGATGTTTTGATGAAAAATCAGTGTAGTTGTTAATAGTAATGATTTCAATATTTTTTGCAGTAAATTTTTCAGTACTTAATAAAAAATCTTCAAGTACTTTGTTTTGTGTTTTTTTTTTATATTGCGCCTTACATTGTCATAGCCAATTTAAAAAAAATAATTAATTAATTAAATAACGAAAACTGTTGTCATATAATAATAAATAAATTTTCTGTTTATACTCCGGGGCGACCAAACGGTCAGAGGAGTTTACAAGACAGATAGAATACAAGAAACAGCACCGTATTCAGCAGTCACGGGCTTGAACCCCGGTCACTCAAGGCACTTGTACTTATGCACCCGTGCGCCTGACCACTAGGCTACGGCGGCCTTGCTGTGATTCCAAACTTTTAGGCGGAAGTGTATATATATATATATATATATTTTATTGCCATCGGTAATAATGTGTAGTTACATTAATGACTGATAATACCCATAGCAGCAGTAATTCCATGGGTTTAACAATTCATTATAAACAATAGTTATTTACAGTTTTTTTTGTTTTTTTTTTATATATCTCAGCAGAAGAAGAAGAATTGGGATCTCTACTTGGTACACTGTATCCAATTCAGCTTGTTTGACCTCAGCTGGATTGTTCAATCATTGCAATATCACTGTTATTGTACTAGTTTGACGTGGAAACACACTGCGTGAAGGCCGTTTGTTATGCGAAAATGGTTATACGTCTTCTGTATGCCATTATCAGCCATTTTCAATCTACTGCAGGATGAAGGCCTCACCAGCAACTTCCAGTTCCTTCTGTTTTGTGCAATGGCCATCCATTTTCTACCCACGAATTCGTGAATTTCATCTGTCCATCTTCGTGGTTGTCTTTCAGGTTTTCTTCTAGCTCCTCTTGAATAAAAAATGTCCGGTAAAGCGTAGCCATTATCAACCCACTGCAGGATGGAAGCCTCCTCAACAATTCATGCTGATGGAAATGGACCATAATCTGCCACGCTGGTCCAGTGCGGGTTGGCAGATCGACCGTATTCAGCAGTCAGGGGCTTGAACCCCGGTCTGCTCAAAGAGCGTGTGCTCTTAGTCCATCTGTCATCATGTGTTCGAGCTATGTGTCCTGCCCAAGACCATTTTAATTCTTTAGTTTTGATAAAAATGTCCTTTACTTGATTTTGCTGCCTAATCCATGTGTTTCTCTTCTTATATAACAGTCTGATTCCCAATATAATTCGTTCCATTCCTCGTTCCATTTGTGTAGTTCTCAGCTTCTCTTCCATTTTTTTGGTGAGTGCCCAAGTTTCACTTCCATAAGTCATGGTAGGAAGTATACATTGGTTCATTATTTTACGTGTCAGACAAATTGCGATATTGCTCCTCAGTATGTGACTATATTTCCTGAATGCTATCCATCCAAAATTTATTCTTCTCTTGACCTCCAGTCATTTATTATTATTACAGCTGACTTGTCCAGATAAGTATATGAATCCACCTTTTCAATTACTGCTGCTTCAATGATTGCATCCCTTTCTGTAGCATCTTCATCATTACTTTTGTTTTAACCATATTAATCTTTAACCCGAAATCCTTACTAACTCTGCATAACAGATTCAAATTTTCCTCTAATTCTTTGGGATCATGGCTGATGATCACAACGTCTGCAAATCGTAAATAAATGGTTTAGGTACTCTCCCATCACATTGACTCCTTTCTGCAACCAGTCTAATCCTCTGAAAACTTCCTCAAGGACAGCAGTAAACAACTTCAGAGATATTGTGTCTCCTTGTCGAACTCCTTTTTCAATTTTAAATTTGCTACTGTCTTTGTCTAATCTGATAAAGGAGATAGCGTTCTCATATATTTTCTTCAAAATCATAATATATGGGATATCTATGCCTTGTCTTTCCATTGCCCGAAACATTGCCTTATGCTGTATGGAGTCAAATGCTTTTTCATAATCCACAAATATCACGTAATGGTGTTTTATAGCCATCTTCTTTCTCCATCAGCTGTGATCCATGGTTGAGAATCCTGTCCTAAAGCCAGCTTGCTCTTTCGATTGATTCTCATCAAGTATTCTTTCTAATCTGTTAGTAATGAAGAAGAACTCTTTATTGCATACAAAAAACGCACCTGCCATACACAATACTTTTCGAGCGTCCTTAGCCAGGTGGGCAGGAGCAGCAGTGCGTAGCACACGCTTCTTGATTAGCCCGGGGTTCGAGCCCGTGACCACCAAACGCGGAGGATGCGGAAAGAACAGGGAATGACCACCGCATATCCCCAGAGCAATATGGCCTTAGTTGCTAATGCTTCTAAAAACCAAATAACAAATAACAATACCCTTCACGGCTACAAGCCAGGGGTTGACTCTTGTAAAAACTTGTAGATGTGGGATAACAAGCTAATTGGTCTATAATTTCCAATTTATGATTTATCTCCTTTCTTATGTAGCAAAACTATGGAAGCCACTCCTTAGACGTCACGCCTTTTCTAGTAAATTTTGTGAAGAGTCTTGCCAGTTTCTGTGTTGTCCCTTCCTCCCAATTTTAACAACTCCACAGTAACTTCATCTTCCCCTGGGGCTTTCTGATTCTTCATTTTCTTCAAAGCATATTCTACCTCATCAGGTTTGTCGTATGTGTTACTAATTTGTGTTCCATCTTCCCCACTGCTGACATCATTCCCTCGCTCCTTGTATAATTCTCTATAGTAGTCTTCTGCTATTTATAAGTACACTCTCGCTATTCTTTAGTTCCAGTATCATTTGTCCTTCTGTATTACTGCTCATGGCTGTTGATTTAAAACCTTTGTTTTCCCTTAACGCTTGTTCTACTTTTCTTGTGTTAAATTTTCTTCTCTTAGTCTCTTTCTAATGGCTTTGCATAACTCAGTATACTCAATTTTCTCCTTGTAAGTGTTTTTCTTGCTCTTATTTTGTCGTCTTCGGTTCATCATGACAAGTGTTTCTTGAGTAATTTTTTCTACTTTGGATTTCTTTTTACGTATAGGTTTCTTGGGCTTTTCACTTTCAGAAAGTTGTAGTATTCCTCTTCGATATCTTGGTCCTGAACAGTCTGCAGAAGCTCAAAGCTTGTTCTTAAGTTTCAGTACATAGTGCTTTTTCTCCTGTTCTGTTATCTCAAAGACCGTCGTATTATTTACTCGAATCAGTTTTTTCCTTTCTTTTCTTACATCTATATCAAGTGTGCATCTTACCATTCTGTGATCACTTACAACATTTACATTGTTCAGGACGGTAACATCATTCACGGTGTATCTTCTGTTAGTGAGGATGAAGTCGATTTCATTAGTTGTTAATCCATGTTCACTTTCTGTTCACCCTTTTCTTGAAAAAAAGTGTTCATTACTGACATTCCTGGAGATTCTGCAAATTCCACAAGTCTTTCACCAATTCCAAAATTTCCTAAAGTTCTCCTTTCTGCGCTGTTTTTTCTCTTTCCAACCTTAGCATTGAAGTCCCCCGTAATGATAGTGTAGTGGGTTTTCTGCTCATTGGGGGGGGAGGTGCCTTCCCCCTAAATACGGCTTCATTCGGGAAATGCGTTTCAATAGTCTTTGAATCACCTGTAGCAGCATTGACGCCTTCACGTACAAATTCTTTGTGGTTCACATCCTATTTGTCTACAAACATGAAATCGTCTTGATCCTGGACTTCTGTAAACGAAAATTTTTGGGCATTCGCGATAATTTTTAAGTCCAATATATATACTCTGACGCTTCATTTCTAGGTCGTACTGAAACATCCAACACATCTCCAGTGACAATACAGTTAGGGTCTTCATAAGTGTGGATGAAGTCTTCGCATGATGACACTCTCTGTTACTTCTGTTCATCCGTTAGGCTGCACAGCACAAATTTTGCCCGGATACTATTTTTCCCTAAATTTTCATGCAGAATTTGAATAATCTCTTTATTGATATCCAAGTCATCAGCAATCATTATGTTTTTAAATTGTGACGATGCCACAATTTCCCGAACTTTTGCAACTTGGTCAGCATTTCAAGAGGTTGACGGATGCCCACTTCTTGAGTCATCACAAACATAATCGCGTCCGTCTTTGAACCGTTTGTACCATTCAAACACACTGGTCTGGCCTAACTGTCACCATAAACAGTTTTTAACACTTCATACGTTTCTGTTGCAGAGTTTTCCAGTTTAAAGCAAAATGTGTCGTTTGTTTGTCGCCCCATTGCAAAATTGTGACATGGAACGTTAATGCTACTAACAAAACTGGTTGTTGCTTGCACCTGTCGGCGTACTCAACAATCTCTATACAACCACCATTAAACTCATCGGACATGACGGCAAAAGCAACAAAGGCAAAAGTCTGGGAACTTTATTGCCACGCCTCGTATATATATATATATATATATATATATATATATATATATATATATATATATATATATAGAAAAAGAGACTTAAAAAATAAGAGTAATAAATATACAGTCGTAATTAAACTAAAAGGTAGTGTGTGAATGTAAAACTGTACAGCTTTATTAGGAGTCCTGTAAAGTTATATTCTTAATAATTAATTGATAAAGAGATAAATATATTTACTTTTTACTTCTATTAATCATAAAAAAAGAAGAAAAAATCAGTTAATTTAAGAAAACGCTGAAATGTGAAGCACTGCGTACATTTAGCTAACTTGTTTGATTCAACCAGTAGTATATATTTTATGTTACTTCGCCCTTTTAAAAATTCCTCCCTCTTTTCCCAGTGCTGCACAATAAAATGTTTTTCTGTTGCCAGATTATCTCGCAAACATAGAAAACAACAGTATTTTGTAAAATCTCCCTGTAGACCAGTAAGTAATGCAATTAACTGAACATCACCACAAACATTGCAACTTGAAATCATCAACTAGGACATGCTTTCGCCAACAGCATGAAGTAAAGGACTTGATGGGAATGTATTCATCTTTTGCAACAGCAAAACTGCTTTTAAACTTTAATTTTGACGCTTTAGTAAAGCTCCGTCATTCATTAGGATGGTGTTCAGAAGACCACTAATATGTTCACAGAAACACGTACCGTTCTCCATAACGAACTATTTTGAAAACATTTTGTGACTTGTTCGATGTGCACAAAGAAAATTTGAAGCTCTTCGTATCATTGACGACCCCATGGTGGCTCCCCCGAAAACTGGGATCATCTTATGTACGATTGGGAAATCTGCGAGGATATAAGATGCACCCTACTCACAAAGATACACTATCTTCTAAAAACCTTGAAATTATGTTCCAAAAAACGTACTGCTACCCTTAATGCAATACTTTGCTTAATTTGTTTAATCAAGGTTAAACATCAACTGGCATTTCTCAACATATCTGCTTAACTTTTCTAGACATTGTAGAATATTGTCATTACTGCCATTAATCACCCTTCAGAAACATTTGCATCATGTGCACACTTGTATTAAGCTTGATATGCCTTCAGTCCAAAAGGAGCATTAATTACCACTCTCTCTTCTCCCACTCAACCATCTCTTTATCCATATCAACAACTTATTATTATTATTGCTCTTATATTATTTCTCCCTGATTGGGATTCTGTCTCGTGACGGGTATTGCTACCAAGTACACAGGGTGATTGTTGTTATGTCTGGTGTTACTGTTGGTCGAGGAACTCTTTGACTATCCTACAGGCGATCAGGATTGCGACTTTCTGGAGTTCCTTGTAGGTGTTCGCTGGGAGACCTATAGGCTGTTATGTAGGGTCTTTGGCACCATACCTGTGGTTGGCACGATGACCGCGATGGTCGTAACTTGTTGCATATCTCCTGTCTTAGATCCGTGTACTTCCTTATTTTTTCCCCATGGGTTTTCTGCAGGTTGCCAGTCGCCTCTGTAGCCAGGTGGGAAGGAGCAGCAGTGGTAGCACACGCTTCTTGATTAGACCGGGGTTTGAGCCGTCACCACCAAATACGGAGCATGCGGAAAGGTCAGGGAATGACCACCGCACCGGAGCAATATGTCTTTAGTTGCTAATGCTCCTAAAAACCAAATAACAACAGCAGGTTGCCAGTGTTGGGTATCGCTATGTCAATCAGATAGGTAGCCTTTTCCTTTTTGTCCACAAGGGTTATTTCCTGTCTATTGTACGGGTTGTCTCATCCGTTATTATGTCACGGTCCCAGTACAGCTTGTGGGTTGGGGTCTAGTACTGCCTGGGGTTTGTACTTGTAGTACGGTACACTTTCCTCGATCAACTGGCATTTCTTGCTAGCTTCTGATGTGTTATACTGGCTACCTGATCGTGTCTATGAGTGTACTCAGCCTGGGTGATCACCTTGCGGTGATGTGTTGGATCGTTTCTGAGACCAGGTGGTATCGTCGACATGTGTTATCGGACATTCTGGGCTCCTTGGCGATGTATTTTGTATAGTTTCTGGTGTTGATTACTTGGTCTTGGATGGCGAACATGAATCCTTCAGTCTCGGGGAAGAGACGCTCGTGAGCCATGCATTGGAAGCAATTTTATCTATGTGATCTTGATGGAGATAATTGTAGTGTCTGCCATGGAGTGTCTTCTCTGCCCATCTTTCTAGCTTCCTTTGTGCCTCATGGCTGGGAAGGGACTCCTCGCTAAGGTTGAGTGCGGATATACCGCTTGTCTATCTTCCTTATGGCCTGGTGGAGTGATGCTGGGTGTTTCTGGAAGTAACACACAGGTTAGAAAACAGCGATTGCTAATCCTTGAGGTTAACAATCGCTGTTTTCTCTTGCTCGATGAGGTCTATCAGACCCCTTCTTTCCGAGCAATTGTCAGTCTCTCCACGGCTGGCTTTGGGTGGTGGCGGCGGCTCTTGGTCATCATTGTCCTTGTCTTTCTCATGATATCCTCCAGCTCGGTTTTAGTCCAATCTATGACTCCGAAGGAGTATGTTATCACTGTAACTGCATAGGTGTTTATAGCTTTAACTGTGTTCCCTTCGTTCAGCGTTCAGCTTTGCTTTCAGCAAGCTTCTGAGCCTGCATCATCCCCAAATATTTGTAGGCCTCTCCCTCTGCCATGGCTTTGATTATTATTATTATTAGTTTATTTACACAAGGTTCATCCCCAAAATATGTATATTTTGGGGATGAACCTTGTGTAAGGAAAATGATCTTAAAAGTTAAAGGGATAAATATACAGGGTGACATATATATCTTTTCTCATAACAAATTTGTTTATTAAATTTTTCATTATATTATTTCATTTAATTATTTACATCATATAAATTTCTGATAAAACAATTCAGCTCAATTTTCACAGTTGGACTGGTGATTTGGTCCATAATTTGTATTCTATATGTTTTATTGTCTTTTATTTGAATCAATGGAGAAGGTGTTAAAGTGTTCAGTGGTGTTACATGGGAACATTCCTTTTAAGCAGTCCAGGTTTAAATAGCTTCATCCTAAGTGGAGATGCTGGCTCTGGTGGTTTCTATTTTTTGCTTTTGACAGTGCGATTCCGTAGCCTAGTGGTCAGGCGCGCGGGTGCATAAGAACACGTGCCTTGAGTGACCGGGGTTCAAGCCCGTGACTGCTGAATACGGTTCTGTTTCTTGTATTCTGAACTCCCCTGACCGTTTGGTCGTCCCGGAGTATAAACAGAAAATTTAATTTTTAATTTAATAATATCAATCTGGCGAGTTAGCAGCTTAGCGAGTGGTGACAGATTCTTTTTGAGGATAGTGAGTTTCCAGGGGGTCATGCCTGGATTGACTAGGAGAACAGATTTCGAGATGGTGTACGGGTTCTCTCCCAGACGGTTCAGCCATTGCAGGATCTAGTATTCCATTGTCAGGAATTTGTTAAATTGAGTGGTAGATGCAGGGGACCAGATTTCGCAAGCATATAGTGGTATAGATGTGAGACATCTTTTAATGTATTGTCCGATCAGTTTAATGTTGTGGCAGCCTGCGAGCTCCTGGCGGATAGCCCAGAAAGCAGCATAAGTCTTCTTCTTTGCCTTTAGGAAGTGCTCCTTGAAATTGAAGTCTTCATCCCACGTTAGCCCAAGATCAGTATGGGATGAAACTTTAGGGATTGTCTCACCATTAACTGTAACACGAATGTCATTCTTGACCTTCCTCTTCATGATTGTCATGTGGGCTGATTTGGCATTGTTTAGTTGGAGTCCAGCTCGCTGTAGAAAGTCATTAACTGTTGATTTGCTCCGAGGTTTGACTATTAATTTCTTGTATCTGTTTGGGGTCTTTTGAAATGATAAAGAATTTTAGATCATCAGCGAAGGAACTAAAATTTGGCTTTTTTGCGAGGAATGGTTCGAGTAATTTGCCCTTATTGCTTAAATGTTCGAAACCAGTGTAAATGGCAATAATTATATCTCAGTAAGGAATTATTTTTATTGGAAACTGAAGAGCAAGTGAACTCCTTTTGATTGAGGAGTGTACATATGCATATATTATAGAAAAAAAATCAATGCACCCTTTGGTTTGTGAATTTAGGATGAGTCAATGAAAGTTTTAGAAGCAATTTTCTCGGAAAGTAAACAGTTGTGTGTAGGTGAATTTTCATTTCATTGCATTTGGTGCTCCCAGGGCATTTCATAATTAATAGGTAAAGGATCAAGTATTTTGAAAGAGCTTACTGAATATATATATATATATATATATATTTTTTTTTTGTATCTCGTACCTTAGCCGATTTATAGCTTATCTTTGTTGAGCCACTCATTAAAAATATTTTACCTCTTCCCCACTCCATCTCCATAGCAAAAATGAATTAGTCGGTGCCTTTCTTCATAATTTGAGAGTTAAAAAGGCAGGTACTATGAGGATGTGAACAACCTATTGATCAAACATATCACAATATGTGGATATGTTTCATCATTCACAATATGAAATGCGCGTAATAGCATACACTTTAAATTAATGTCAATTAGGGAGTCCTGCTCGCCTTGCTCGCCCACCCTCATGCACGCTTTTATGTGTAATATGTAGAGGTATGACGGAGTAAGTCAAATCTTTTCTGCGTAAAAGACACACCTGTCGAAACGCAGTGGTCGATATCTAATCACGAATTGACCTAATGTAATTATTTACCTGTGCATTTGTAGTGCGCGGCATTCTCAAGGTCGAATAAATATCACTATGTAATTACAGTATTTACCTGCGTTTACATAGGTCATTTAGGAAAAGGCTTGGTAAAAATTCATATCTTGGGTACCACTCCATATTTTGACTAAAAGTTAGGAAAACGGCAGTAATTGGCAGGTGCTACTCACTAGGACGATATGCCTAGGGTGTTTATCTCCCCCTACTTGCCGCTGTTTTAAAATCGGGACCTCCTTTTCCGATTTTAAAACAGCGGGATGGGCGGGATAAACACCCTACCTAAGCTAAGCAACCCCTCTCCTCGACGACACAAAACAATCAGAAACAAAACCCATTCACAATAATCACCCAATCACAGAACTCGACCGTACAATCACTCCGTTCTACGACCATGTCCATTGCGCGGAGACAAGTGGTACCCAAATAATAGCTTTTAGCCAAAGGCCTTTTGTTTCGGGTTCCATAATACATGAGGAATATTGTTGCATCCGAAAGAGCTGGACTAAAATATTTAACTGAAATATTTAAAAACTATACAAATCTTTAAAATATTTACAAAATACTAAACTACAGTATTTATAAATACAGTATACAACATTCATTAATATACAAAAAACGTTACAATGGAACATCAAATGTTACAGCACGTGCAAGAGGTTGGTGAAAGTTACGGAGGCAGTTGTCAATAATTAATTACATTTGTAGCGACATAATTGCCTCGCCCTCTTCTTCCATTGGCTTCAATAAATAAATATCACTAGGAGGAAACCGTTTTTTAATGAATAGAGAAATATACTTCTGATTTGGAGAAGTGCTCTTTCACACCGAAGAAACTCGTTGTGATGGACCTCCATAATTTGAGATCAATGCATTTAGTAGCAAACTCAATTTGCGCGCTGTTGTGCCTTGTTCTACTTGTACAAGATTATTCTATAGCCAAATGCTCCCCTTACGATCGAAATAATGTGGATTTTTTTTTTTTTTTTACTGCTAGATGATGATTAAAAGAGCCTCGGAACACTGTTTTAGTCCTCTCCTTCAAATAATCTTGGGACCACCCTTGCATCGCATGATGTCCTTTGCCCTACATTTTGTATGGTAACATTCTTTAATATACAGTATTTACTCACTTTAGAATCCATGAAATATTGAAATGCTCCCAAGAGCATTTCAATATAATTGCACGCGCATACATAAATGCATTAAAGGCATTATATTGAAATGCCCTTAGTAGCATTTCAATATAATGCCATGGGTTCTGAAATCAAATAGATTCAAATTGAGGTGCGATCATAGTCGAGGCCCACCTCCTTGTGGTAGGAGGAATTGCAACCTGCTCAATGGGCTGAAGGCTAAGTGTATTGTGTATTAAAATTGTATTGAGTTAAATTGATTACAAAATGTTTGCACTTATGATTGTATAACAGATAATGATATTGATATGTCTTTGTGGTTTGTATGAGATTAAATCTGAGGAAATACAATTATAAAAGGTGGTGGGATGGAAATGAATGAATGCCACTACGATCCTATTCACCTTACAATCCTGTAGTTCATTAGTGACGAGCTTTGAAGCTCATTTATTTTTCTGTAATTCGTTGCGGGTTAGTCTGATACTAGGAACATATCACGGATTTGCCAAAATCAGCCATACTTTTAGGTAGTTTACTAAACTGTCTGATAACTAGTGCCACTCATTGTTAGTGTCGTCATAGGGATTATTTGCAGGTGGGGGGGGGGCGTCAAAAAAGTTAAAATGCGAAAACAAATATTTTAAAATTTTTCATTTTTTTCTGTACAGTATGTAAAGGGGGGGGGAACTATTTAATGGCAGTGGTGAGCTGCGAATAAGAACCGTTCTATTATAAATAAATAATCATGTATTAAAATCACATATAATTATAACGTCCTAGGTTACAGACAAGATCATTACAATCTTCTGGTTAGAAAAGACAGGATAGTACAAAATTTGCATTCATGTTATCAGTAGAATATACAACTGACGATACATACACTGCCCAATCAATTCATTAGAGAATGTAGTTTCGATATCTATATACCGCCCGGTTTTTTTTTTTCGCACCTAAGCACTAAACTATAAGGCATCGGTATGTTCTGTGGTTGGTTTGCCTATTTTGTTTTGATAGTGAAGAACTATAAAACTCTTTCTCAACTTGGTCACGGTGGACATGTGGAGATGTGTTTATGTAAGGGGCGGCTTCTAGAACGTCAGATCAACTTCGCCTCGTATGTCTATGAAGAACAGTATCACTACAAATGGGCCAGATATGTGAATGACGTAGGTTTGTGTGTGTTCTCTTGTAATGTTCTGGCCGCTTGGCTACCCAGAAGCATCAGTCACCTGGACAGATGATTCTGGGTACTCGTCCACACCACGGGAAAGTGGGCTAGTTCCAGTAGATGGGACACCTATGGTCTCACAGTATGAGACAAAAAAATATATATATAATAATAATAAATAATTAAATAAAAAAAAAAAAACAATTCTTTCTCTGGGGCCCACTCCAGAGGGGGGGGGAACCCGAAACGGAGAGAAATAAATAAATAATAATAAAAACCGAAAGGAAGAGAGAATAAAAACCGGAAAAATAAAAGAGAGATAAAGAAAAGAAGAGTAGATCTTCCAGTTGTGCAACCATTAAGAACGGCAGCGTCAAAACACATCACTGCCTCCAGCCAGATGGATTTTATCAACCTCGTATCACCAGAATCCAACTTTTCCTTAGTTCAAATACTTCTTTAGCAAATATCTGGAACATCTGAAACTTACTAAGGTCTCTTAAAAATATAGCTTCTTGTCCTGGAGCTATACTGTCAAGAATTTCACGTATCGCTGTCCTGGCATCTTCATATATTCGACAATCATAGTACATATAGTATGTGCTACCATCTTCCCTGGCCCCTCAAAAACAAAGGTCCATGTTACTTAGGCCTAATGCATATAATTTCTAATTCATTGACCCGTGCCCTGTTAACAAAAATGACGATTGTAAACTAGGTGTAAACCAATTGCGAACTTTTTTTAATCATTGAGGAAAGTCACTTTCGGGATAAACAAGTTGGTCACTCTTCCAGTAGGCATGGTATCCCATCTTGTCTGCCATAAATTGATTACTTCATTCATACATCTTTTTCTTTTCGCCTCTACAGACAGAGCTAATATTGATCTCTATACGAAAAATTTCTCGAGGAATTTCCCTCTTAATACAGTAGCAAAAACCACGATACAACAAATGTAGATCCAAGGGGTAGTGCTCCGGCCAACACCTGCAGCGAGGCCGTGGACACTTCTGCACACTCTTAGAATACCAAGAAGCATGATGCGCTGTATAGAGTTTAGTTTAGCTTGTATAGAATTTAGTTTAGCTATTTTAACTCTATGGGACCAGGCTCCTGCATCGTACGTAGTTATAGGAAGGAATACTGCCTTGTAATACAGAAACAGTGTTTTATGTGATAGGCCCCAGTCAGACTTTGAAATTCTAAATATTGCACCAGAAAATTTCCTGATTTTATTTCTTAAATATAATAAGTGCTGGTGAAATGATAACTTACTGTCGACAAAAATTCCCAGGTATTTGGTATCAAGGGCCATAGGTACACCATTCAACTGATCTTGGAAGGTCGATTTATATCCAAAACTGTTTTAAATAACATCATTTTAGTTTTGTAAGGACTAATAGCAAGCTTATAGCTAATAGCAAGCTTAAGTCTGTCAGCATACTACAGCTCTCTGTTCTAAGAGTGAGCGAGATCGTCCTGCAGTTATAATCGTCAGATCATCTGCAAGTGCCAGCACCTTACAGTTAGGAAACGTGCGAACGAACAAATTCTGTAAGACTAGGTTCCAAATAAGGGGTCCCAAGACGGAGCCTTGAGGACACCCTCTCACAACGTGATTTCGTAGCTCAAAGTGCTTGGACTTCAGTAGCACATATCTATTTGAAAAGTAACTGTTGAAAAGCATATATAATTCCTTGGAACAATCAGCGTTTCTTAACTGAGCCATCGCCGACCAGGCTAGCCAGGTGGGCTAAGTGCCTGCCTGGCAACCCAAAGGTCGCGGGTTCGAATGCCGCCTCGGGCTTGGATATCATGATGGTGCCGCACCTCCGGTTACGGTTGGATTTCACGGCCACGATACACGAAGGAAGCAGGAAAAAACTGGTTCCTTCGTGTATTGCTCACATCATACGAAATAAATAAATAAAACTGAGCCATCGCTGCCTCCCACCAAACAGTATCAAATGCCCCTTCGAAATCCACGTACATTGCTAATTCATATTTGGATGTAGAATTCTCAATATGCGTTCGAAATGCCACTAGACAATCTTCACAGGATTTCCCAGGAGTGAACCCATATTGCTGCAACGATATTATATCCTGCTGCACTAGCAGGTCGGTTACCCGTAATGCCATTAACCTTTCAAGGATTTTACCAAGGTTTGCCAAAAGAGCGATAGGGCGATATGATTTAGGTTCAGATAGTGGCTTCCCAGGTTTTCTAACTAACTTCAATAATGCAATCTTCCACTGAGTTGGAAACAGCCCTTCTGTTAGACATTTGTTATACATTAATAAAAGGATATTAGATAACGACTTATAGAACCTCGTTATAAATATATTCTCGACTAAATCAATTCCAGGACATTTTGTGAGATTAAGCTTCTTCAAAACTCTTGTAAGTTCTTCCATCGTAAACTCCGCAGTATTTTCTCTAGCTACATGGAGCCGATTATCTCTACGTATGCCAGTTTGATACTCAGTATCTTCCTGAGGATCATCAGTTGGAAATAACTTACTTAAAATTATCTCAACGGAGTCCTTCCAACCAATAGTCTCACTGATATCCGTGGTTACAGTATTAAACACTTCCCCATGCCTGAATTTGTCACGCGACAGTTTATATAGTAAACCCCGCGGGTTAGCATTTCCCGATTCTTTCACAAAAAGTGTCCATGTTTTTAATCAGCCGTTTTTGATCAGCTATCTTCATAATATAATTGTGTTTTTTAAGGACAGATAGTCCTCGTGCAGCCTTGCAACCTCGGAGGGGGACCAATGTCTGTGGCGTTGATATTGTTTTCTAGCCCTGTTTACTGCTCGCCTTAATACTGTTAACTCTGAAGTCCTCCAAGGATAGAATTTCGATCTAGCAACTTTCTTCTTACCAGCCTTGTACGCTGCCCTTATAATTGAATCCTGTATAAATACAGCAAGAGAGTCAGCCGAATACTCTATTAACTGACTTTGCCTTATCACAGATAAGTCCATAAGAATTGATGCATCGAACGCAGACCAATCATTGTTTTCAGTGAGAAGCGAACCAACCCTGGCACTCGATACTGACTAGCTGAAGTTGTAACGGTGGGGAAAAAATCCATGAAGATTAGTCCCATCTTAATGGATTCATACCAGGCTTTTTCCAGCGGTGTTGATGGCCAAGGACAGTGATCGCGGCCACCTTCTAAGTCAATACCACGTGGTATTGACTTATAAGAAGGACCACCGCGCTTCAGTGGATGTATTGACATAAGTGTTCGTGTAGTGGAAGCAGTAATGCAGTTCACGAGGTATTGGCACAGACAGTGCGGGGTTTCCACCAGTGGCAACTGTGGGACAAAACCAAAACGAGAACTAGTCTGACCGGAAGAAGATACATACATTTATGTATGGTAACAGAAGTTACCATACTGCGCAGGCATTCTGTGTTAAATTTAACTTCATTTAATTTCTTCAGTTAAAGTTGAATAATACTTCGACGATTCAGTTTCCGAGTAGTGTGGTTTGAAACAAAGGCTTTCAGTTTGAAAAGCGACTGACAGCTACGATTCCACTTCAGGTCCATTTGGCAGAGCTCACATTTACAGTACATCGGCAATTTTTCCACTAAGCCCATGTAGCTACAGGAGGCTTGATACTCTCCAGTCAAACGCAATATATTGAACGTGATAGGTCTGCACATCTAAGTATGATTTGTGTTCCTCGACGCCCACTCCTCTCGCTTGATACTGGAGCAAATTTCATGTTTGGTGGACAAAACATGTGGATGCCAACAACGCTGAACGAAACCAAATTTATCCTATCTATAGAGATCAAATAATAGAACTATCCCTGAAAAATATAAAGAAAGGCTTTCCGAGGCTGACGAGTCGTCTTTAATATTTTCATCAGTTAGAGGCTTTATCCTCAAACAATAGATATTCAAGCACTTGCGTTGCTTCTTTCCCCTTCGTTTACTTCTGAGCTGACTAGAAGCTTCTTTATAATTTTTGAAAGAAAATTGAAAGTAGAAATGCTTTTTTTTTATTCCCTTCTTCTCCCTGTTTTTGTCAACTTTAATTGGCACATTATCCGTTTCCTCATGGAAGATTATATTTTGATGAGATAGAATTTTTGTATCAGTTTAACCTTTTTCCTCACTCCTCATTACGAATAGAAATTTGGGGCGTAATTTCGGCTGTTTCTCAATCGCTAGCCGAAAAGTAAACAAGCAAAAAAAATTGAACCGGATCCTTTCATCTGAATTTTAAAATAGAAATATCTCGATCGATGGTAAAATAACCTAAACTTATTAAAAACCTTTCGACATTATCATCATGCAAGGAAATTGCGATTATTTTAGCGATTTGTTTAAAATTTACAAAGTTCTGTTAGGCGTTGTTATTATTTTTTTGTCCACCACTGTAGTTTTAGCTATTCGGGAGAAGAAATTATTTTCAACAGGTGGCGCTTGGTCGAACCATGATGCATACTTACAAGAACGAGAGCAGAAGGACGGACAAGGAACGTTGTTAAATTAATGTAAGCCGAAAACTGTTGGGCAGGGCTGCTGTTGTTAACTACGGATTTCAAACAACTGACAGATTCCAATTTTTCAGGATCCTTCCTCCGAACGAATCTCACCACCAAACGAAAACAAACATCGGAAAAGAAGGGAGCTTCTCGCTGTTGTCTTTCCTTTCTCCGTCACGTGCTGTATGCTGGTGCGTTTGTAAGCAGTGTACTCGCCACCTTTGCGAGTCCAGCAGCGAGGTATTTCGTGAGAAAGGAAAGCTTTTCTCCCATCTGGCAGTTTATGGCAGGAGCTACCCCCTCCGCCCATCCATCATTTAGCAAATGATCACAATAAATCATTCCAGCCAGTGCGCGGCCAACGAGTGTAAAGTGCATCATTAAGGCTGGGCTCTACGAGAAAACAGATTCCTCAGCAACTGAAAGTGGAAAAATAGAAGAAAAATTGTTCTGGAAATGTGGTTAGAAGAGAATGATGGATAACATTAAAGAGCCTGATATAGCAGAAAGCACGAGATGGGAATGCTGAATTTATCGGGAGGGAGCTGCTGATCAATGAGAGCCGGGAACTAGTGCATTACGTTCCGGCCCGAAAATAACCTACAGTTTAGCAGCCGTTACCAAAGCTACCAGCTCCGACCACCGCTGCAGGTTACGGGGGGTAATTTGGGAGTCGATTAAATGTGAACGATATTATTATTCATTTTCTATTGGATTTCTTGTTTTCCGTAAACAACGTTTTTGTTGGTGCGCAGAAGTTCGAACAGGCAAAATAACCATCCGGAGGTTTTTTGTTTTTTTTTTCTTTTCCTTTTTTATTTTTATTTATTTTTTTTAGGGGAGAGGAAAGGAAAGAGAGAGAGTCATTCATTGTACCTGATGGTTATAGTCTCCTGGAGTTCTCTATACGTTTGTAGTTTCAAGAACATATACGGAAACACCATTCACTTAGCAGAACAACGAAAACATTTTTCTCTTCGGAAAGGTTTCGAATGGAAGTTTTTAAAATGTTCTAAGGTGGTAGCTCGATGCTTGTTCAGCATTTTCAACTCAACCTTATCACGTGATTATGCCAAAGGCCCTGCGGGAACCAGTGAGCGTTTCAATGCACTCTAAGACGCTTAGCAGCACTCAGTTATGCTGTTACTAAACCTTGGCATACAAAATGATTGAGCGCAGGTCTTCTTGCCATAAGGGTTCCCTAAATATTAATATTTGCAAAATGATGTAAGGAAATAAATAAAGGATGCGTTAAAACCTCGTCCATGCGTAATTGCAGCACTTCATGCGTTAACTGATTTTAATTATCTACTTTTTTTAAGAGGTGTGCTTATATTGGAGATGGCACCTAAATGCACCCAAAGGTGAGTTTGAAGCAGTTTTATTAACATAAAGAATGTACGATTAATTTCGATAGTAGATTGCATACGCACTCCATCCTAGAGACTAAGTTGTGTTGTAATTACTGTTAGAGAGGTGTGATATATAAAATATCCATTTGGGGCCAGATGCAGAAAGAAGAGCATTAACACATATCGGTATCTTAGTGGCACATGGCAGTCGTATTTCGTCAACAGCACGAGTAATATCGCCTACGCTACTTTAATTCACTTAATAGTATTTTGTTATATATGGTGATTCAAACAAAGCATGCAAATGGGGCGCTCTAGATGCGAGTTACAACACAGAACACCCCCTCCAAAAAAAAAAAAACAAACACATTTCTTAAATCTTTATAATATATCTATAGCAAAGGAGGTGAGGGCAGAAACCAACTATGCACCGGAGCCTCCTGATGCCAGATGTTTGAACTTATATTTTACTCTTACTTTTTTTAATATTTTTATTTTATTCTTTGGAAGCTTTTAAAATGTAAGGTGGTAGTTCGATGCTTGTTCAGCATTTTCAACTCAAATCTTTCAACTCTTCTGACAAATTTACGATTTTTACAGTTCAGTAAATAGACATTGGTCATTTAACAAATACATTAATCGTGTTGATATCTTATCTTGCATTCTGCATATTCATTTCAATTTTAATTGAAAAACATTCCATTTTTTTTTTAAATCCTCCCTAACTCAATAAGTGCTACTTTTTTTTTAGGTCTGCTACTAAAATCATCATGCCAAGGAGGGTAGTTTATTTATATACCTTCCATAGTATGAAGCTTACTAGCGTCTAGACCTCTGCGATGTTATCCATCTACACCTTTTGCTGTTTCTCATTGCGAAAACTCATCACAAGTGGTTTGGCAGATGCTTCACAATAAGCCCACAAACTGACTTTCTAGATAATTAGCTTTCACCGAAAATAAGCAGTAGTAAATAGGTTATATGTCTTTCCACGCTGGTGTGTTAATTACTTGTATGTAAAAGTGAGGAAACTCGCTGGGATTTTCTGCACAATATGAGATGTATGGTGCGTTTATGCTTACGATGTGTTTCTATTCCACGTTTGATTTTTTGTAACAGCCAATTACAGACACGATGGCAGTAACGCACTACTAGTACGTTAGCCAGTTTTCGAGAAGTTGTTTGAAGTATGAGCTAACTGAGATTACATTGACTCGTATTCGAACCTTCAATATATTACTCTCAGTTGTAAATGCTGTAACGATTATATTTCATGCATTATCCTTGAAATCTCAGTTTCTGCAATCAGTTTACAAACATAGCATAGTGGTTTCGCCACCTGTCGCGAATTGTCATTGAAATCTCAGTTATCACTCGTTTGGAGAGGTCTGGGTACGAGTTCCGTACCTGGAGGAATTT
This sequence comes from Mastigoproctus giganteus, assembly GCF_048544385.1. Taxonomy (NCBI): domain Eukaryota; kingdom Metazoa; phylum Arthropoda; class Arachnida; order Uropygi; family Thelyphonidae; genus Mastigoproctus; species Mastigoproctus giganteus. The sequence goes on from NC_143582.1 coordinate 138,256,107, forward strand.
CTAAAAGGCGTCTTTAGTCGGGCTGTAGTTAGCCGATCTCAGGAGTTTTTAACCATGAGGTATCCCGGGTTTTCCAGCCTGCAAAAAAAAAAAAAAAAAAAAAAGAAGCAAATTCCACGCTAACGTATTGTTAGCGTGGACACACACACTTGTACAAACATAATACGTATACAACGGTGCAATATTGCGTACTTCGCTGGTGGACCTAAAACCCCTCACAACAGCAACAATATCGTGGTTGCTTTATTAATCTGTAAGCTAGTTAACTGTCAATTTCTACTTCACTTCCGCTCTCTCAATTTAATTTCAATATTCCTAGTCATTCAGTGTAAGTTCCGCTTACGTTTTTCTTGCTGCCAAAACAGGAAACCTTCCGTGTTTGCCAGTTGTAGTCTCCGACGAGATTCGAACCCAGGCCTTTGGAAAGGTCTGGGTTTGAATCTCGTCGTCGATTGTAGTTAATTGGCGGCGAGAATAAGTTTCTCTTTTTAGGCGCATTAGCATATATGCATAATGCACCTATTGTCTTTACCATGTCCGTTCGCATGTAATAACTTTGTAAGTGGATTTTCATAAAATTTTATTTGGAAATGCACTAGGCATAATCCTTATGGGTTTTGATAATTAACTATATAATATCGGTGTAAATACACCATAGTTAACCCATATATTTGAGCTACGATTGTAGCGTAGAAGGCATCGTTTTAATTGTATCTCATAATGTGGTTGCTTTCACAACAAGATAGCTACTATTGAATTACTTCAAATAAATAACGCTTCTCTAGTAGAGAAGGCTACTGTTATTTATTTTCAGCGGTACCACCACCCAGACGATCGTTTCGAAGCTGTTTGTATGTATGTATGTGAATATCTACTCGAATATCCACTTGTCCCTATTAGACTTAGAAAAGCAAAAAGTAGAGGGAAAGTTATAGTAGGAGGGGAAGAGGAAACGAAACGATTCAGAAGAATGAAAGGGACAGTAACTCCTTCAACTCACACCACTCAAAAACTCATAAATTCCTCGAATAGGCAACGCTTCTCCAGTAGAGAAGACTGTTGTTACCTATTCTCGGAAACTCCGTGATTATCTGGCTCCCCTAGCGACCGTTTCAAGACTTTTGGTCTATCATCAGTGGGCGGGCAGGTACCCAGGTAATACAACAAGCCATCTCAGTTGCGAAGTTATATCCACATTATGAGAGATGGCAAAAGGGTGTGGTGGTAATGTATTTGGAAAATTAAATGCACTAGGCATAATCCTTATGGGTTTTGATAATTAACTATATAACATCGGTGTAAATATTTTTTTTTTATATATTGTAAATCATGAATTATTATTATTTGCTAACGCACTGCGTCATTAACCAATTCGGTGTTATTATTATATGCAATATGGATGTCATGCATTATGTATTTAAATTGCGTGGATTGGCAGATAAATAAAATTAGCTTGGTAATTTTATTTATAGGTAGTTAATAATTACCTATGAATATTAATTTTATACATATTAATAAAAACCTGTGTTTTTATTAAACTACGTTAGAAAGAATGATAATATGAGAATGCCCTCCCAAATTCTAACTCGTTCTAATCCATAGGCTCGCTTAAGCCCATGACAGTATGTCACTGTCAAGAGAGGCATGCTTAACGAGATGGTTTATCAGATATATCTTTATAATTTTAAATATTAGGGAAATCAGCAGTTCGTGCACAAATTAAGGAGATGAAGAAGAGAATGAAACTGACCTGATCATACCATTTGTTTTTCAACATAATCACCGAAAACATTTATGCACTTGTCACATGCCTTGTGAAAACACATCGTTTGCTGTTATTACCAATGATGTACATAATTTTCACCTCCGGGTTGTCAGGAAAACTTTTGCGAAGCTTTTGTTTAAGTGGGCCAAACGGTCAGGGCTCTAGGAAGAATGATAAAGGACTTCCCGCTTCAAATATAAATATCCTTCCCTAGAAAAAAAAAAAATAATAAATAACACTAGGGATTCAAATGGTGATAATCAAGTTTATTTTTTGATTTGCAACTGGAGGAAACTGAGATTACTGGTAAGATCCTTTGTTGGATCAAGGGCGGCTAAGAGGATTTAATTTTATTGGTTGTAAGAGAGACGGAAATTTTTTTTTTTTTTTTTTTCCCGGTAATAATGATAGTTGGACTAGAACCAGGGTGTGTCTTGATATAAGCATCACTTAATGATGTTACCAGCTGATTTCCAGATTTTAACGGGGAGTGAAAAAAGCATTTTTATTCATCTGGGGGGTGGCTAATGATAATAAGAGACACGAAATATGATTTGTTTGTTAAATATAGGACCGCACTATGATCAGATCAGTTTCCTGACGTGGCAGAATCGCTCAAGTTAGATCGGGTTTACAATTGTTGGCTATAATTCACCCCCCGGCATGACAGTAGGGATTTTAGGGTGAAAGCTTTGTGGATTAACTCAAGACTTGGGGAAATGTGTAAGGCCTTTTGTGGGGATAACTTGTTAACAGAGTGGCCTGACCTAGCAAGTAAAAGGAATCTATTTTGTAGAGATGGAATATATTTGAATAAAGTGGCACACAGTTATTGACGTACAGAGTTATTTGACTTCGTCAATAACATTTTCCAGTGTTATTGACGAAGCCAAAGGGGTTCAGAAAAACTGCCAGTTAGGGACAGGGATAATATAGATACGCGTTTAGCTAATGTCATGAGTCAAAGAAACGCTTGCTTACGTCGCAGGAGTTCTTTTTGGCCATAAAGAACTCTTGGGTTCTTTTGCAAGAGCCGCAAAAACTAATAATGGAAGGATAGCCTGCCGCAAGGGTGCATAAGTACGCGTGCTTTGAATGCCTGTGATTCAAGTTCGTTTGACTATTAAATACGCTTCAGTTTCTTGTATTCTTTCCATTTTCTGAGCACCTGACCGTGTGGTCGTCCCGGGTTATAAAGAGAGAACTTAATTTATTTATGTGCCGAGGGATGTTTCAAGCGAATGGGAAGATAATACTTGGGGAAACAAATCTAAATAACTTCAAGGGGAGGGGGGATTCAGGCAAGCTGTACACGAAAACTTAATCTTGACTGACAGGAGTATTGTCAGTACAATGAATAAATTCAAACTGCTGGTTGGGAGAATAATAACATAATTGTGATAATGCTATACATTTCGGCCCCGAGTGCCAAGCGAGTGATCATAGCGATATTTCCAAAGTGTTTTGAAAGCCTCTTTTCTCTAAGCGACAGATTGTAAAGGTGTGAAAACCCTTTCTTTATAAAATTATTTAATTTTGCCTCTTTCAAAATAAAGAAGTAAGCTTCGTATCAAGGAAGGAAAGACACCTTTCTTTTGTATATATAGATATATAACCAATTTCTCTAACACTTATCGCTTGGTCACTGGTGGCACCGCTCCTGCCTTCACGTGGCGGGGCTGGTAATCTGAGTATAATTCAATACTCGGGGCGAAAAGGAGCAATTATGGATCCATTAATATCACCGACTTTAGCGCCTACGTGCTCGCATGAACTTGAGTCATCTCAAGCGAAAAGAATCAAAAAAGATGATTCTTCACATGACTTACCTGCTTTTTTAATTTTACACTCGTTATCAACGAGTGTAAAATTTAAAAATTATCGCCATTTCTTGTGCAGAAAAGCAAAGAGGCTGTAGCAGGTACTCCCAAAATTGTCAAACGCCTTCGCTCAGGAGATCTTATAGAGACTTTCAATCCCAGTCATTCTAGACAACTCCTGAAGCAAACGACCTTCGGAGGCCTTCCCATTTCGGTAACCCCGCACAGAATTTTAAACACCTCAAAGGGAGTCATTTCTGAATGGGACCACCTTAATGTTCCCGAGGAAGAAATTGCTGAAGAACTTAAGGCCCAACATGTTGTCGGTGCTAAGAGAATTATGACCAACCAAGATGGTGTCCTTACACCCCAAGAAATGTTATCCTTACCTTCAGCAGTCCGAATCTCCCAGAATCAGTAAAAGCTGGCTACCTTTCCTGTAAGAGCCGACCCTATATACCAAATCCACTTAGATGCTTTAAATGCCAGAAGTATGGTCATTCTCAAACAGCATGCCAAGGTAAGGCAATTTGTCCCCTGTGTGGCTCATCAGCCCACTCCCAAACTAAATGTACATCAGCAATGCCAAAGTGTCCCAATTGCCAGGGTACTCACCCGCATATTCTAGAACTTGCGAATCATGGAAAATGGGAAAGAAAATAATTAAGTACAAGGTAGAGAAAAATGTATCATACCAAGAGGCACGTAAACGGATATTAAATGTGATGCCTGCCAAAACATATTCCAAGGTAGTCAAAAACACTAAAGAATTTTCAACACAGACTTATATAACTATTCCTCCTAAATTATCTCTTGCTTAATGGGCTAGATCCATCTTTGCGGATGGTGAGACACTGACAGCAACAAAGAGTCCATCAAATTTTACTAATACAAAGCCATCCAAGCCACAACAAGATGTTCCCAACTCAGGCACATTATCAAAGGAGAAAGATGCTCATCGTACACAAAATAAACCAACTGAACGAACTATGGAAATCGATGAGAAGTTAGATAATGAAGATGCTGTTCTCCTGCTTCATGCTGGTGATGAGATGGATATTACTCGCCCAGTCTTTTCAAAACGAGAGAAATATAAACAGGATCGAGGGAAAAACAAACGATCAGACCAATCCACCTAACCTAAACCCAAGTAATGCAGAAAATTAATCAATGGAATTGTAGAGGACTAAGAAGCAGTCTTGACGAATTAAAATACTTAATGCACCAGCATAATCCTGCATGTATTTGTCTACAGGAAACTTATTTATCATAAAATTATACCCCATACTTCTCACGGTATACGCTATATAGACGTGACAGATGTTCTGAGTCTCCGGCAAGAGGTGGAGTAGCAATATTAGTTCATAGTAATGTACCATCGAAACCTGTTCAGCTTTCCACTAATCTAGAAGCAGTAGCCGTTCGTATTGTTCTTGGAATTAATCTCATTCTTATCTCCATTTATATTCCACCAAACGTTTCATGTTCCATTGCAGAACTTGACAATTTACTTAATCAACTGCCCAAACCTGTATGCTTTCTAGGTGATCTAAATGCTCATCATCCTTTGTGGGGTTCCCCGAACATAGATCGTAGAGGGAGGATGATCGAAACTGTACTTGATAACTATCACTTAACACTACTGAATACCGGTGTGCATACTTATATCCACTTGCCTACAGGATCAAGCTCTGCTCTGGATCTGTCCCTATGTTCCTCGTCCATTTATCATAGCTTTGATTGGACAGTATTAACTGACCTTCACAACAGTGATCACTTTCCTATAATTTTCAAAATACAGACGGATACAAACTATACATCTAACCAAAGAATTACGTGGAATTTTCACCGAGCTAACTGGGAGAAGTTTTGAAAACAGTGCAGTTTGATAACCACTTGATTCTTACTGCATCTATTAATAATGCCACTAGACATATAGTAGAAGAACTACTTGGAGCTGCTGCAATACCGAAAGTAAACCTTACGAAACAAAGATATAATAGTTGGTGGACAAGGGATTGCTTTCTTGTTAAAAGAAAACAAAACAAAGCTTGGAACATTTTTCGCCGAAATGCTACAATGGAGAACCTTATAAACTATAAACGGCTGAAAGCTGAAGCACGCCGAATTCGTAGAAAAGCTAAACAGGATGTGTGGATTCGATTCAGTTCTACTATCTGCAGAAACACGGACCCCAGAATAATTTGGAGAAAGATCCGTATCCTCAGTGGAAAGTGTCAACAAACCAAAGCCCCAATCCTGTCCTGGAAAGGAATAGATATTTCTTCTCCAACTGATATTGCAGAGGCATTAGCAGAAACATTTGCAGTCACTTCATCATCTCAGTCTTACGAAGATTCATTTAGACGCAAAAAAATGTCCGTGGAAAAATATAAAATTAACTTTGTTACAAACCAATCTCATTCTTATAACCTTTCGTTCACTATGAATGAACTCAACGAAGCTCTCCAGAATTCTAGAAATAGTTCTGCTGGACCAGATGGCATTTTCTACATAATGCTTCGCCACCTAAACTCAGAATCTATACTACTGAAATTTTACAATAGAATCTTTGAGGAGAATGTTTACCCTGATACATGGCATCAGTCATTGTGGTAGCCATAGCGAAACCCGGGAAAGATGCTGCCTCCCCCAATAGTTATCGTCCTATATCTTTGACCAGCTGTTTAGGAAAGATAGAAAAGATGGTTCACAAGAGACTTGCCTGGATTGTTGAAGATCAAGATGCTATAACACGCCATCAATTTGGTTTCCGTCGTAACAGGTGTACAACTGATGTCCACATCAAGATTGAAGTTCACATTCGAAATGCTTTTCTTAAAAAACAGCACATAGTAATGATAACTTTCGATATTGCCAAAGCATTCGATACAACCTGGAGATATGGAATCCTCCAAGACTTATACAAACTTGGACTGAGAGGTAACCTGCCTAGATTCATTCAGAATTTTCTTCACCTCAGGACCTTTCAAGTAAGATTCCAGAATGAGCTGTCCAAGATTCACACGCAAGAAGAAGGAGTACCTCAAATATCGATTTAAGTGCCACACTCTTTGCGTTACGTACCAATAGCATTATAAGAGACATCCCAGCTACGGTAGAAGTGTATATGTATGCAGACGATCTTGCTATTTCCTGTCAATCATCGAACATGGCTACCATTGAAAGGCAACTACCGATAGCAATAAACAAAATTGATACTTGGACAGAAAGCAACGGCTATCAATTAACCGAGGGAAAAACTGTAGCAATACACTTCTGTAAATTACGATCGCTTCATCCGGAATAAATAAATAAATTTTCTGTTTATACTCCGGCACGACAACCAAGTCAGTAGAGTTTACAATAAATCGTCAATACAAATATTTATCGTATTTAGTAGTCACAGGCGTGAACCCCGGTCCACTCAAGGAACGCATGCTATGCACTCTCGCTCCTGACCACTCGGCTACGTCGTATTAAAACTGAAAGGCAGAGAAATACCGATGACAGACTCCATAAGATTATTGGGTATGAATTTAGACGCCAAATTAAATTTTCGTAAACATGTGACCTATCTACGAACTACGTGCCTCCAGAAACTAAACATCCTTTGTGCAGTATCCTCAACATCTTGGGGTGCTGACAGACAGTCATTGCTGAATTTATATCGTGCTCTAATCCGGTCACGATTAGATGTATATGCATCAGCTAAAAACAGCATCTTACCGTCTGTGAACACCATTCAACACAGTGCCCTTCGATCAGCATTAGGCGCCTACAGAACCTCGCCAGTACAGAGCTTGTATATAGAAGCACACGACCCTCTGCTTTATCTTAGAAGACAACGCCTACTCTGCCAATACGCTGCCAAAATAAGAAGCTTTCCAACTCACCCCTGTTGGGTATACCTCAACCAACCTCAATAGCCAACACTTTATGAATCCAAGCCTATTGAACCCAGACCTGCTGGGATTCGTCTTCAAGAAGTAATAAAAAAGTGGAAACTCGATCTCAATAAAATTGCGGAAAGTGCAAATATGCCTTTACCTCCATGGAATAGACATGATATAAACATTGATCTTTACTTCGCTCAGTGGCCAAAAAATACCATTCCACTATGTAATATCCGACAGTTACGTGCAAACTATACTTCGCAACACACTGGAAAACTCATAATCTATACGGATGGCTCTAAGTCCCAATCACATGTAGGTGATTCAGCAGCCGTGTTCCCTTCGCATGTAATTTCAAAATCCCTTCCAGTTGAGTGCAGCATACTATCTTCAGAACTGTATGCTATACAGCTTGCATTAAGTGAAATATGTCAACAGTCGTCCCTCTCTGTCATAATATATATCGATTCGCTCAGTGCTATCTCAGCTGTACAGGATATACAACATTCTCACCATCCCCTTCTACAAGAAATTAGCTTTCTTATCTACCGATGTCAAAAAAAAAAAAAAAAACACTGAAATAACTCTTTGCTGAATTCCAGGACATTCTGGAATAGAAGGCAATGAAAAAGCAGACAATGCAGCCAAGTCAGCATCAGAACTATCAAACTTAACAATGATAGTACCATACACTGATTTCAGACCAATTATTATTGGAGCAAGTGAAGATGAATGGACTCAAATATGGGCTCCGTAGCCGAGTGGGCAGGAGCGGGAGTGCAGTAGCATACGCTCTTTGAGTAGACCGGGGTTCAAGACCCTGACTGCTGAATACGGTCGATCTGCCAACCCGCACTGGACCAGCGTGTCAGATTATGGTCCATTTCCCTCAACATGAATTGTTGAGGAGGCTTCCATCCTGCAGTGGGTTGATAACGGTTGCACTTTACTTTTTTTTTTTAAGGGGAAATCAAACTAATAATAAACTCCAAGAAATAAAACCGAATCCAGAAATATGGAAATCAAGCATCAGAAAAAGTCGCAAAGAAGAAGTAATGCTTGCGAGACTACGAATTGGCCACACTTACCTTACGCATTATTACCTACTAGCTAATGAGAATCCCCCTCTCTGTTTTCAATGTCAAGTTCAGCTTAGTGTCAAACACATCCTATTAATATGCCCGCGCTTCAGAAATTCCAGATTACTTTGCTTCCAAAGTCTATGTATAACCAGAATCCACCTACCCCACAACAGATATTAGATAACTCTGCAAATCTAGAGGAAAATCCGATTTGACAAACGAATCTGAAAATAGTTACAAAAAAAAAAAAAAAAAAAATAAATAACCTGGAAAGACACATCTTGGCCTTGATGCTCCTGTGTCTTAAAACCCTTAATCAACAACAACTATACATTTCCTATAGATATTCTATGATCCCATGCTTAAGCGTGCTGCCATAGAATCTATGCTGTGCAAGGTAGTTTATGCAAAGGTAAAATGAGATGGTGGGGGGGGGAGCGTAGTCTACAAACCAGAATATTGTGAAGAGTATGTTGACAGCCTCTACATGCGGTTGGAATGGACTAGCAAGCGTGAATGTATTATGGATGATTTTAATTTTCCTCTAATTCATAGTAAGTGGGAGAGAAACTCACAATGGGCGACAAATTTTTCAAATAAAATTAGGTTATTATTTCTATGATAAATAATAATAACAATCTAGCAGAATGACCCGTGGGCAAATAAATAAATATAAATAAATATGATCTTTATTGTAAGGTTCATTGGTACACGTAGGTGCCCTACCTTTACAAACCCTTCACGGCACTAAGGGGTTAACAAGCAGCGGCAGAGACATCATCTCGCCGGAACTGTAATACAGAGTAAGTACAAAGCTTAAATACGAGTAAAGTAAAGGATAATTTTGTGTTAATAAACATCAAGCAAATTATATTAACTAAAAAATAAATAAAATAATAATACATCAAATTACAAAAAAAAAAAAATAAAAAAAAAATAATAATAATAATAAAATAAATTAAAATAACACAAAGATAGTTTTCTTCAGTCGGGTTTTCCGTGAAACTGTTGTCGACCCGGAACACTCTTATGGTCTCAGATGAAACAACAAAAAAAAAAAAAAAAAAAAAACAACCTCTGGGGGCCCACTCCAGAGTATATAAAAAAAATCGTAAAAAATAAAAATAATACTGATTCAAAAAATAATAAAAACTATGTGGCTGCTCTCGCTTCTTTTGATAAAATAAAATAAAATACTTACAGAAGCTTTCGACACTGTGTGTGTCTCTTCCTCAGCTATGAATACACAAATACGTTCTATATCTATGTAATATCGGTATAGATACACCATAGACAACTCTTAAAGAAAAACTACGATCGTAGTGTGAAAAGCATCATTTCATCTGTATCTCATATTGTGCCCATCATTCACAACGAGTTACCAAGTATTGCACTACCTCAAATAAGTAATGCTTCACTAACAGAGAAGACTATTGTTACGTATTCTTGGTGGGCAACACCACCCAGACGGCATCGTTTCAAAGCTAGTTGGCTTTTCATCGGTGGGTGCCTTTCACAATGCGATCGTAGTTTTTCTTTAAGAGTTGTCTGTGGTGTATCTACACCGATATTATATGGGTATAGAATCTTAAGCTCTTAAAATATTACGCCTTGTTGCATTTAGTTTATTTAAATAAATACGTTACATATTGAAATCAAGAATGGTACCACGTGGTCATCTTAGATAAACATAGTGTGTGACCATGCTTAAACAGAAGTTGGTTTACCACAATAAAACAAGTTTCTGTTACGTATTTTTTTTTTTTTTTTTTTGTATTTGTTACGTATTACACGTAACCCGCATCCCTCTTCTCCCATTGACTGAATAAATATCATTACGAGGAAAATTATTTTAATGTATAGAAAGATAATAAAATAAATAAACAAAATAAAATAAAATAAAAATATACAGTAATATAAAATTAAATAAATAATAATAATAAATAAAAATAAAATAATAAGAGTAAATAAAACTAATAATAACAAATAAAATAAACTCTTAACACTACACCTCGACCAACAGAGATCATCAGAGATTGTGGTCGAGGTGTAGTGTTAAGAGTTTATTTGTTAAGACGCCACCATAATAAACCCAAACACAAAGTACGTAAAATTGGCATTAAAGATCGTCTATGTCTGAACACTGCTTTTGAGAATTCTTGAAAAAGACCAACATTATTTCGATCAGCTAAAAATAATCCTCCTCCTTCCTGGTCTGGTATCAGATCCTCCATTATTCCTCGAATCCGTTCCTCAAGTACGAGAACGTATCTTTAAGTTCTCGTAAATAGCACATTCATAAAGTATATGGTCCCAACTTTCCCTAGCACCACAAAAACATAAATCAGTTTCTGACAATCCCAGGGCAAACAATTTAGCATTAAGTGACCCGTGTCCTGTCATTAAAAACAAGGTAAAAATGTCTATACTTCTTGTCCTCTGCAATTTTACACATGTCGGCATCCAGGAGTTGAACTAGATGGAGCTTCTGATAAGGGAGGAAACGATCTTTAAGGTGTGGCCTCGAAGAGAGAGCAATAAACTTGGGAGTTGAGCGGAGAGCTGGTTGGGGGATCTGCCAACACACGGTGTCCCAAATGTTGGGCGCTGAGATTCTCCCAGCGATCATTTTGTTGGTGCAGATTAGTCTTCTTTCATGTATTAAGGCTGCAAATCTTTGGCCATCGGTGTTGTGTGCTGCTGTGGTGGGAGATGACACTTCAGGAGCCAATGTTCTGCGACGCTTAATGGTTTAATTGTTGTGTTTGGAGCTGAGCCCCACAACTCTGCTCCATACAGTATGCCTTCGAAAATCATCGTCCTGTTATCCATTTTTATCAGATTTCTGTTCTGAATATGTAGTAAGTGCTGCTTGGCAATCCAGCGTTTCCTATTGAATTTGGCACGGAGCTCTTCTATATGAAGACGGAATTTTAGTTTTCGGTCAAAGATCACACCGAGATCTCTTTGCTTTTCGACGCGAGGAATCAAAACTCCTTCAATTGCCGGCTGAATTATTGTTGTTGGTTTCAGTGAGAAGACCACGATGGCTGATTTTTCAGGGTTAACTTGCAAGTTAAATCTCGTGAGGTACTGCGGTATTTCTTGTTGATGGTTGCAGTAGTTTGTATCGCTTCGTCGACCGATTTTATTTTTGTTAAGAGCTTCAAGTCATCGGCATATGGTAATACATCTTTCTGTTGTGTATTAATAGGTTAATTATAGCTGTAAAAAGAACGCCAGACAGGACTAAATTCATTGGCAGTGGAGATTGGACAGCATTTTACGTACTTGCAAAGAGGTATGATGCAATGAACGGTGCTCATTTAGCAAGTGTAAAGCGTTGAGGACTGCTACCCTTGTCAAACCATTCTTCCACACACACAATGTCCCAGTGTGTGAAAGAGTGGTTTGAGGAACGCTTAGAAAACTAAAAGCGGCTGTCCTGACCTCCCCAATCCTCGGATCTTACTGAATGCCTGTAGGATGAACTGGTAAGGTGTGTCGTAGCAGAATCGTCTGTCATTCTGGAAGTTGAGGACATTTTTAATTAAAGAATGCTTCAGTATCTTTGTGTTACTCTTCAGTACAATGCTGACTCCATGCTATGTGTTGTTGCAATGATTCGGATTGAAAGTCGGTCCAACACGCTATTGGCTAATGATCCTAATAAGTGGTCAACCAGTGCATTTCTCTATCTTTTTGGTATCTGAACCCCTTCATCATAAAAGCCAGAACCTGTACCAACTCTTGTTTTTCTGGTAACAAGAACCAGAACCGGAATCTATAAACATAAATGTTCAGTTCTTTCCTTTCGTGCACTCACATTTAGGCGTTTTTGTTTTGTTCCTTCCCATGGTCTACATTTCTATAGCTGCACGTATAATGAATGCGAAAACCTATTTTCTCACACAATCGTAAACTTACTCATCCTTTTCAACACTTCGTCATTTTTCGTACTCAACTTTTGGAAATAAATAACTTTTCTCTTTATGACGAGATCCGCCGTCCAATAAATGCGCGAGGATTCCCACACTGCCCTCTAGCGGCCAGCGCACCTTAACATCGGAGATTTGCATGATAAATTACCACTCTATCCAAGTTTGTCATGTAGATTAAAGATGGCTGCACGCTGTTTTGTTATGTATGCGGAAACCAGACTGTTTGTGGGAACTAAACGGGATAACTGATGCAAATCGCGTGCGGCGTAATGATATATTTGTACACCGTCCGGAAATTTCCGCCGCTACAACTACTTCTTTATTTTCCCGCATTATCAATCACGATCTTCCACATGTAATTTGGGGAGCGGATCAACAACGACCACAGCACGAGCATAATGGATTTTTAACTGAAATCTTTCATTGTTCCCAGTTTATCGTTTCTTCCCTACTTGAAATGGAATTTTCCTCATAGCCTGTTTCACTCTCCATCTGTTACCTCACAAATATGTAGAACGCCCATATGTTTCTTATCGAATCTGCTAACTTCGATATCCGCGTGTAGCCTCGTGACTAAGTTCCTGCAGCCCGCTCACTGCATTTCGAAAATGTGAAGTATACTCTAAGACAATGGAAGAAAAGTGCTTACTACGTCGTAAAGGTCAATAACTGCCCTAAATTTTATAAATTCAGGGCAGATATTGGTTTCCTACCAAATATTTTTAAGCCTTATAAAAAGAGCGCTCTTGATTTATTTTAATAGCCTGTCATAGCTTGGCATTCGAAAAATTTTAAGTTATACAGTAATAAATTTCTTTCGTCCAGCTACAATCTTACGTTATGGTGGAGTTCATGTTTAGAATCACACTTTTAGTGCTTAAGAAATGAACTAGTGTATTTGCATACTCATTTTCGTTTTGGACGAAAGGAACTGCAGTTATCAGTGCGCATCTTGTAGTCCTTTCGCACGGTCTACTCCACATGAGGTATATAGGAAACAGTGGACCCTTTCAGCCAGTCCACAGTATGGACTGGCTGAAAGAGTCCACTTTTTTATCATCTATTGAGGGGCCCTTTTCAAGCTGGGGCTGAGTTAACAGTTCTCATATAGAGATTTTTTTTAAATAATGATATTAACGGTCCCTAATCAAGCGCTCATAACCGTAAGTTATATATATAGAAGTTTATGTGTTCACGGGCTATTTGCATGTCATGCACTGAAAAACCTGGAATAACCCAAGGGGTTATTAATTACAATAAGTGGTCACGAGCTATACAGTAATAAATTCTTTCGTCCAGCTACAATCTTACGTTATGGTGGAGTTCATGTTTAGAATCAGACTTTTAGTGCTTAAGAGTGCAGTAGTACATGATTTAAGTAGACCGGGGTTCAAGCCCCTGACTGCTAAATACGGTCGATCTGCGAACCCGCACTGGACCAGCTTGGCAGATCATGGTCCATTTCCCTCAACGTGAATTGTTAGGCGGCCTCTATCTTGCAGCGGATTGATAATGGCTGCTGCTTACCTTTCCTTTTTAACCCAAGGGGAAAATCCCTATAGCCTCCGCCTGCGATCAGCTGACTACAACCTCAAATAAAGAAGACTTTAGAAATTCTTCCAGTGGTCAGCAGGAATCGAACCTCGAACGAGAATCGAGGGCAAATGGGGAAGTATCGTGCCGACTAGGCTGCTATGGAGAGTTCCATGAGATTTTTTCAGCAGTCCCTACCCCCTCCCACACATCGTCCACATTGTATTTTTATGTCACAAACGTGTAAATCACAGTTGGGACACGTGCCATTTATAGACAAAAGGACAAATTTTTAAAGCAAAGCTTGTTAAAGCGAACTTTTATGCATATTTTTAACACAGAAATTTAGATCTAATTGATAATATATCACACACATTTTTCGTCCGCTGAAACCAGTTTTCTTAGTTAATAAATTACTATAAGGTTTGAATTTTAATTAGCTATTTTTGAAGATTCATTGGAGAGCACAGTCTGCATGTGGCGACTGTTGTTCACATTACATATTTGCTTAAATTTTTGACACTGGGTTTCGTTTCCTATCGTCACAAAATATTTTGAAATTCATATTAGTTCAGTGACAGCTTTTATCATTCGTGGTTTCTAATCACTGCCACTTTGAATTTGTACGTTAGACTCCTCTGAGGTTATCCCCGTTGTCTGTTATCGGTGAGATGGATTGCTTGAAGTCCATCGTATTGGCTAATGCGTTGAGGTTTTGGGGGAAAATGACGGGCTTTCATCGTGTAACATCCAGGATGGCACAAAGTGGAGATCTTGAATTTTTGTGCGGGCACAGAACCACTTTCTTCAAACGGCCTTGTGATCCAACTTTATGGCAATTTTTTTTTTTTTCTTTCTTTCTTTTTTATAATTGGTCGATATAGATGTCCCTTTGGTAGACTTTCCAATAAAGTTGGATTAAATCGCTTACAGATATGTGATAGCTAACCCGATTCGTTCTTCCCACAAGCTCTTGTTTGATAATGTCCACCTTGCATTATCGGTTCTGTTCTTCGTTACTTCAATGCGGTGCTTGAAAGTTAATTTACGCTCTCAAATGAGGCCAGGGTCGGAACTGTTCGCCAATTTGTGTGCGGGGTTCTTTTGGATGTTCCCTTAAATGGCGTTTTATTTCTACCATTAGTGAAAGTGCTTATTTAGAAAGAGATTTTAATCTGAGTTTCTCGCTAAAGGTAGCAATTTTCAGGCTAACGTTTCTTTCATGCGGCTTTGCACAATAAGGCTTTATGCCCAGAGCTTTAGTACCTTATTTATTTACATGCACCTACAAGACAGACAAGAAATAAATGCACCTATTATAAACACCTCAAATCGGTTTGAAGTTATAAACTTCAAACCGATTTGAATTGCATAAACAAGATTTTAAACCTAATAAACATATTGGAGCTTTATCCATTTGTAGAGTTGAATATTTTTCTTAAAAAGTTTATTGTATATTATTTTATTATATATTTGTACTTTGTATTATATCAATACTGTATTGTCTAGTTTTATTAACACACTTGTTTAATTCATTTTTAGTACGGTTTGCTTTTCTTCTGTTTCATAATTTGTGCTGACAAAATTTTATAGAGGTCTCTTTTTTGCATGTATAACTAAAAACCCACTTGGGTTGTGTTTATGTTATTTTGTGTACAGCCTTCGCCCCGCTGTAAGCATCGGTGTTTTTTGATAACTGCTTTAGTGTCGTCTTCTTATTGCTGCAATTTCGATAATAGACAGAAATGAGTCCAGTGTGAGTGAGAACCATGTGCTTCATAGTGCAATCAATAGGTTTTAATTATTTTTGCGCTTAATTATTTATATAGCTAACCACACATAATTATCTTTTCTAATACTGTTGTGTTATTTGAAGGTGGCCGTCATTTTTAATTTGCACTGAGGCAGCTAAGGCCATATAGCGTCAATTATTGTGCATTGATACAAAATAGAATATACTGTTAGGATTTAATCAGTGGTCATCAGTTTATTGTGTTCTATTTTCTGTAGATTTTCTGTTTTAGTTTATTTTACTACATGCAGGCTGCATGCTCTCCGTGGACTTCTTTAACAAATATATTCTATAAGGAATAATATTAGTATTTGCTTGTGTCTGGAGCCACTCAGTGCTTTCCTATATATTAAAAGAACTTGTGTGTAACAGCGCCAAGACTATGAACGAAGAAATGTGAAACTTTGCATGTATTTTAAGGAGACCTTCCCCTAGAGATATACACATTCGTGTGGGAACCTTAGACAGTTGCAAGTACTCCGAATAGTACTTTCGACATCAAGGGAATCCTCACGTCAAATCATTCAACACGATTAGATAGTCTCCAATAAGTTTCTCTGATTATTATTTAATAAATTGATTCACTGTTGTCCATACACGACCAATCACTGTTAATGCATGCATTTTTATTGGTAGAAATTAAAAAAAAGCGTATTTATCGTGCATTTAAAGGAGCGTCAGATATCAGTTACTATCCTTTGTAATTATTTTGGCAATATTTATAGGCGGTTCCTTATTTTCGTATATTGTCATAAACTTTTTATCCACGTTCTTTTTTCCCCCTTTGAGTCATTATTTATCCACATTTGTCGTGTAGTGACATTTTGTGACAAACTGCCTTCGATGTTTTTCTGTACTTTGTTTATTTTCCAAAATTTCGCAGTCGAAATTTGATATCCATAATCTGATAAGCAGAATGTTATCCTCCACTCTCCACTGGTAGTTGCGAAAATAATAACGTTTGACCTCAATAAATACTTCCCTATTTATCTTTTTCTTGGCACTGAAGTCGTTGGTGTTTTAAACAAAAACGACACTTTGGCTCTAGGCCAGAACCGCGACCTGGGACTGGATTCGGTTAGCTGAGGGTTTGATGCAATTACAGTATACTCGTATTTACATAAAAAAAAAAAAAAAAAAAAAAAAAATACCAACTAACTGAAATCTATAAATGAATAAAACTATACTTTATAATCAATACGCAATATTTACAATCCTTTGCTTCTCCCTACAACTTGAATAAAGTAATTCTCTTATGGCCACGCATCCAGCGGACTTTTGCATATTTATTATTTAGATAAACACACACACGCGTACACAATTTCCTGTTAATAATTGTAAGATAAGGATGAAAATGTTCGGTATCAGCAAATCGCTTCTGTGCACCTTCTTGTGAGTTGCAATCATCGCTTAACAAAGCGTAGCATTTTGTAGATTCTGTGGCCTAATGACCTTTTCTCTATCTTTCCCAAGACTCCCCGAAGGAGTGGCGTTATCGTCAAAGTTCAAAAGAAAATAGAAAAATGTCAAAATGGGATGAATAATTGAAAACGCAATCTCATCCATGCGTGAACATTTTTCTGTGCAAAGATTTTAATGACGTGTCTTACAAAACACAAGGCGATTAGAGGAAACAGAAAGATGTCAGCTACACTTTACTTCTTTCTCATCAATAATATTCTCGGTGTCATCATTAGCGCCTGAGACATTAATCTTATAATTGCGGTCGTTAAGAAAGACACAACTAAGTTTACCAAAGAGGAGACAACATCATTAATTAGCCAATCCATCCTCGGATCTTGTGTGCTTTTTTCCTTCGGCGAGTATAAAGCGAAAGGGAAAAGTGAAACTTTTTCTGTGATCTCTGTCCTCGAGGGTATATTCAGCACAGCACAGCATTGCACGTGCCCCAAACAACTATTACTTAAAAGTACCCCAACTCATCCTTCGCTATATTAGGGAAGTTTTAATGTGTCTCGAGGCAAAGAAAACAAGATCTTCGATGAAGTCTGAAGGAAGTTTTCTAACAGAATGTGACTGCGATAAGTTAATGTAGCATAGCCTAGAACAATGGACGGAAGATTGATGGCATTCTATAACGTTTCTTGGAGCCCACCGATTGCCTGTTATCATCATAATCACTTCCTCGATAGGATCCGGCCGACAGTGGAACACAAATTAGTCGGAGACGGGGTTGGCAGCACTACAAAGACAGATGAAAAATGATGTTTGGCTTTTGTATCTGTAGCCAGATCTTATCTTATACAAGCGGTCGTGATAAGTACGCTCCATCCTTCATCACGGTACCACAACCGACCGTAATTTCTTTCAACCACCCACCCACCCACCCACCAGGGCTGATGTTAAGACTGCTTCACTTTGTCCGTGACTTAATAATATCACAGATAATCTATAGAACAGCGTAAAGACGCTTAATCTCCCGAGAAGACAGCTTCAATTAGACTTGTTAGAAAATGGAAGGTTGTGACACCTGTTTCACGTGACAAGCCACACCCCGTTCAGTATTTTTTATTGCTCCACTTTTGCGTGTACCGAAGTTGAGCGCTGGAACACATTTGTAGACTAGGGATAGCGATAATCGAGATGAAATGCGCAGGACTGACTTGCTTGGCCTACTTAGTTCGCGTGGGTTACGTTAACCGTGTGAAATCTTATGTAGGAGTTTAAAGTGAGACGAGCATTTCGTTAAGTGAAAGTGGCATGTGTAAGTTTTATTCCCTTCATCTCTGAACCCTTTGTTTCCTTGGTTGGTAACTGAATTTTGATGGCGGAATTGCGCATCATAGTCAGCAATATATTTTTAAAAAGATTTAAACGCACCGGCTGGGAAGCAAAGACGTTTTATTTATTAATTCGGCTGTGTAAGACAGGGATGATCAAAAGCCACTCGGCAGGCCAAGTCCTATCTATTGAGTGGTTTGATTTGCCCCGTTACTGCTTTATATTCAACCCGGCCTATAACAAAATTTCACGATTTTCATAGAATTGAAAGCGATTTCAAGTTATTTTCAACTCCATTTTTATTTAATTTTGACATTGCTCTTCGAATATTCAACTACAACTAATAGACTTGCAGCGTGGTTAATTCTGAACCAAAACTTCAAAAAATAATCCTTTGGAAACAGTTTTATTATTATTATTATTAAAATCAGTTTATTTCCCAAGAAACCTTGGGGTCACCCCTGGACGGCTCTGTGCCAGAAGGGTGTGAATATTTACAGACTAAGGTGCGAGGAACACAATGTACAATAAACAAGAGTACATGCGTGCTCGACCCGAGACTTTTACAGGATTAAATATACAATAATGTACAAAATATATAGTAATATACAAAATATATGATTGCATGAAGACAAAAAGTCTTTGTCATATACAAATAGGCAAGTTAAAAAAAAAAACAAAAAAAAAAAAAACAGTCTGTCCAGGAGCAGGTGAGTATTATAAGTTCATAATCTGGTAGCAGTTCTTGAGGATTTCCTTCCTGCAGGGCTTGTCTTCGCAGAACCTATCAGGGTGGATCCTAAATTTATTAAAGATCCGAAGACAATTGGCTGGAAACATGTTCCTCAGGGAAT
The DNA here is from genome assembly GCF_048544385.1 of Mastigoproctus giganteus. Classification (NCBI taxonomy): domain Eukaryota; kingdom Metazoa; phylum Arthropoda; class Arachnida; order Uropygi; family Thelyphonidae; genus Mastigoproctus; species Mastigoproctus giganteus. The sequence continues at coordinate 138,275,532 of NC_143582.1, forward strand.
CGATGTTTGACAGCGTAAGACATAGAGGGAGACAGGAGTCGGGGTGCTCCCCTCTTGCCCTCCTAGGGCCAGAGATTAATGTGGATACCGATGGAGCATCAATTCGCCTCGTTATAAGCCGTGCAAGCGTGAGGACATTTTTTGTCATGATGATATGTCTCCAGGGAGTGGTGCCCACATTTGCTTGTAGGATAGATCTGGAGATAGTTAGGGGGTGGCCTACCACCCTGTTCATCCATCTAAGCAACCAATACTCTAAACTGAGATACTTCTGAAGGTATGAGGCAGGGGCAGATGACCAAATTTCTGAAGCATAGAGAGGAATCGGCGTAATGCAGCTCAGGATGTGCCGAACAAGCAGCGCTGGCTGATGCACACCAACGAGCTCTTGACGCACTGCCCAAAGAGCAGCGTACGTCTTCTGTCTCATCCTGGCAAAGTGAGGCTGAAATGTGAGCCCAACATCCCAGGTGAGGCCAAGATCAGTATGAGAGGTCACCTTTTGCACCGGTTCCCCACTAACAAAGATTTGGATATCATTTTTGACTATCTTCTTGGTTATCGTCAGTTGTGCTTATTTGTAATAGTTATTTGACACACAGAGTAGCAACCAGTACTCTGTGTGTCATTGAATAATAAAATTTATGTGTCATTGAATAATAAAAAAGATGAGGGATACGGTTTAAGAAACTTTTAGTACCGTTTGATTCAATGTTTGTTTTTAAGTGTTTCGGCTGTGGAATTTAATGGTGAAAAATCCTTCAGTTACGTCAGATGGCAATTTATTTTCAAAGTGCAAGTGTTTTGGCACAAAACTTTCAGTATGCAAAAACTGTCTTTCATTTCGTTAATTTTGGAATTAACTTTATTTTACACTTACTCCAGTTGGCAGAATATTTTTAATATTATGGTATGTGTTTTCCTAAATAAAAACTGTTTCTAAATATGCAGTTAGTGTTTTATAAAAATTAAAAAATAAACTATAAATTTCGAAAATAAAAATGTAATTTGTGAAACTAATTTCTTATAAAATGTTGTTATATTACGAGTAATGAATTAATGGAGTAGGACCCGCAGTGGAGGAGAACGAGCATTTTATAAGCTCAAATATCGTTAAATTCGACTATTTTGTTTCTTGGTTTTCAAAAATTTCTTGGAGGAGGATAAACAGAGTTTATCACTATAAAGGCCAAAATGTGTAAGTGTAGTGTTGGATTTTGTTGTTCTTCTGGCCATTTAGCCGTGGGGCCCGAATTGAGACACCACTTTGCTCGTCACTCGCCACGTGGCTGTAAGTAGATGGGAGGCATAATACGTTGTCACGGCCTGCCACAGAGTCGCCTAAGCCTTCCATGGTGGGTCCTTAAAAGAAAAATAAATAAATGTTATAGTCGAGCACGGAGATATAGTGCAAGAAGGGAGTAAAGCTGGGAGAAAGTGTAGCGGCTGTACAGAAGGCAGCCGCCTCAGTTCAGTGGAGCAAAGTTGTTCCATCAGGCGAAAAATAATGGGCGAAGAACTAGTCCTGAGAATGGGCAGAAAGTCACACAGCAAGGGAGCCGGGTGGTGATAGCCAAAGATGTAGTAGCGGTCAGTGACCACTAGAATCCATTCTGTCCTAAGACAGGGTTAGCATAATCCTATCCCGATGAGATCGGGGTAGGATTATGCCCGAGCAGATATATTGAAAGTTTGATCGGCAGAGCCTGTGAAGCATATGATGGAGGCATTCAGCTGGCTAAAGTCTAGACTTCATCATAGTTCGCTGTATGAGTAGGCTGGAGGGTTTTCCGTCTTGGGAAAATTTGGTGAACGCATGATAGTACTGTCTTCTGTAATGAGCAGGTGTTCGTGTCCCTGTAGTAAGTCTTGGATCCTAGTCTAAAAGATGCTACGAAGGTTAGTTGGGTGGTTGTATAGTAGATGGTACTAGTCCTTGATCTGTCCACAAGAACAATAGGGGTTATCTCTTATGTCCATGGACGTCAGTTTGTGATTGATGGAACCACGCCCAGTTATTAAATACGTTGCGTAAAGACGTAAGGAGAACAGGGTGGAGCTTTGGGGGAAACAGTGAAACGTCAGGAAGAAATTTTTTGGTAATTAGACCCTTGTCAGAGTCTGTCCGTCTGGCCTTCCGGGTCTGTAGAAGTTTGACTGCAATTAGTTTCTTCTCAGTCTTACTGTCATTGAGGGTGTTGATGGTATACCCAAGAATGGAGGTTGGTAAACCCATAGACATGCAGCAATAGTCCTCTACGGATGACTTCTAGATCGAGCGGAAGGACGTCCGCGAGTACCTGGAGGGCCGCAGAACTGACTATGCAGTAGGTGGTGGTGATAGAATGATGCATTGCTGGATAATTTCTAGCTTGTGGCTCATTGTAGCTCGGTGAAACCAGACCCCGGAGCCGTATATAATTATTGGTTGAAAGATGGATTTGTAGAGCAACTTGAGCTTGCGGTGGTTCAACCCAACTCTGACCCGCTAACCTCAGCAATGGGAGCTATATAATTCCTGACCTTGCTGTGGAGATGGGAAAGACGTGGGAAAAGGGTGAACTTAGAGTCCAGGGCGATGCTCAGGTATTTAAGTTCTGCGACCAGTTTGATGGTTTCTTGGATTTTAATCTGTGGAGGTCTTGTTGTCTGCAGAGATCTCTTAAGGATGATGGATTGCGTTTTTTGTGGGGAGATACGTAGTTTATGAAGTTAGGTCCAATCCGGCAAGATCCGAATGGCGTGATTTGTGATGGCTTCAAGAGATGTTCTTCAATCTGCAGCGACTGACATGGTGTGGTTGTCGGCGAATGCTTGTGGTCTTATGGGCATGCTCTGTGGGCAGAGCTTGTGAGGCTTCGTTATGGAGCGAAAGTTTTGTTTTCTGGTTATGCAGGTATGTTTGGATACACTTGTACAAGTTGAATGGAGTGTGTGCTTGCTGCAGTCTTTGCAGCAAGCACACACATTTGTTGAACGTTTGTAGTCCTCCATTTTTCAGGGAAGTAACCAAAATCTAAGCATTTGTTGGAAAGATCCAAGAAGAGTCGGGATTGATATGTGCTGCCTTCTTAAGGATTTCAGGTTCTACGAGGCCTGGTCCAAAGTATGTCTTTTCCTTCATGTGAGTGAGGGCATGCTGCAATTCCTTGATGCTGCTTGGAGCTTCAGTTTCCTCGTTGTAATAAGTGTGCTGTTAGAGTAGCAGATTTCCTGTTGTTGAGCTGTTTGTGGTTGCACGTCATTGGTAAATAACTTGTTGAGGATATTATCCATTAATTCTTCCCGGGACATAGTCATAACACCTTGGGGAGTGATGGTAGAATTAATTCCCAGCCGTTCTCTCAGATATGAGCGCTGACGAACATCAGAAGTCAATAACAAAGAATAATTACTTGTGCCTGCAGCCAGTCAATCGGGAGGAAGAACCGTAAGCGAACTGCCGTCCCGTGGTGGACCTCTGAGCTTGAGTGCCTCCGTCCACACCAAGAGAAAAGCATTTAAACTAATAATTTATTCTTCTAAAATATTTCTTGGCTAAATGCCTAAGACTATGAAAGAGTTGGTTTTTGCATGGTTACTGCACGTACATCATTTCTGCTACCAAAGTCATACTACTTGATAGTAGAAATGACGTATGTGCAGTAACTATGCATAAACCAACTCTTTCATAGTAATTATTCTTGTTATTAACTTCTGATGTTCGTCGGCGCTCATATTTAAGAGACCAGCTGCGTTTAGCTTCTGGGAAGATGATTGCTGTGAACTAGCAAATAAGTACCAATTGGCCTTGGTAAATGCATATTGATTGACGATGTGATGGGGTTTGGTCAATGGATCTGCAGAGATTATAAGTGTTTACACTGGGGTCCGACATGATCCACGCTTCATTTACGTGCCACTCTGAGATCTTGCTAGAGATAGCAAGATCTCAGAGTGGCAATTGTTATGTCGATGGCGGATTTCCACAGGGTACTGGAGTAGGTAGGAAGTTTATTAGGTCTGTTCAGTATAACAAATGGCGTTGTGGCCGGGAAATCTTCCAAGTGTCTCCCGTTTTGGATATCTATACGATCAGCAGTATTACTATACCAGGTTAACGTCTACACTCAAGATTTTTACTGTTTCGGAATGCTTCTAGAACTGCTTGGATATAAGCAATGGTAGCGATATCCTCATCAGGTCTACTGTATACGGAAATTAGGTAGAAGGTCCGATGACACACACCACCCGTACCGTTCAAAGAGAAGATATCTTTGTTACCGTTGCTCACGACTGTGGCAGCCGCGGGGGGGGGGGGGTATCTTCATCTGTTTGAACTATATTATAAGTTAATGGATATCCTTTGACTTGTTTTGCATGGGTGTAAGGCGCCTGTAGTAAAAAGATATCTGTATTTTCTTCATCGGCTTTGAGTCCGACTTGATCGGCGACTGCGTGTCTTCCTGAGGGACTTTATTCTCGTGATTTTCAAGTCTTGGGATAACTTCTGTACAACAGTAGTTTTAACAGTCTCACTGGACTCAAAGTCGAATTCTCGGTAGGCTTTAAGTACTAGATACGGTTCACATAGAAGAGCTTTTTTTAATTCTGGGCTGAAGGTTTGCTGATATCTGGAGCTACACTAGGTATAGTCCTCAGGCGCATCAGTGTAGGAGAAGTGTACCGTAGCATTTCATTTCCTTTTCCTTCAAGCTAAGCATCAAATTTGGCCTTTATTCGTTCATAATCTACGTGGAGGTAGAGGAGAACAGCTCCATCCTCGACCAGACTTGGACTACCTCTGCTCTGACGGCAGAGGTGATGTGATTATTCTGTTTTGACATCAGTGTCTCCAGATCAGGGCGCAGTGACAAGATTTGATCCATTATTAACCCTTCTGGTTCTTGAGCAGAGCCTTCGTCGGTGTTTATGTGGACTCTATATTCTTCTTAGTTAATCAGCTACAGCATAGTTTTGTTTACCATGTTGGCTAATGGCTACGTGGCTGTTTCTGAAGTGTCGTCTTCTACTCCCATTACTGAAAACTTGCGGTTGTGAATTAACTATCATTTTCGGGAGATTTTATGTGTATGTTATAATTCTTATCGTGAATTGGAAGAGGAAGAGAAATTATGTTTGCTGATTACTTTCACGATCTCATGATTTTTCCTCCATCTGATCCTTTAGAGTATTTTCGTCCGTAATGCTGTTGTGGTTGTTTGGCACTCACAATATTTCATTATCATTACTTGCTCCTGAGTTCTTGTGAGGCAGATCCTTGGTTCGGAGTTCCATGGGCTTAAAGGTCTCGCAGATGTCTGTTTCTGGCAATTCAAGAGATGAGACCGACTTTTGGGGGTTTTTGCAGCAGTCCCCTAAAAAACAACTCCGGGCTTTTGATGGCAGTTTATTTGTGTGTGCAATCTTGCTGCAGGAACGGCAGATAAGGTTATTTGATATGGGAATTTGAGTCGACGATTTTTTTGTTCCACACAGGTGACGGGTACCACTCTTGTTATTATCACGAATACCTTTGTTCATACTTGACATTGTTTAGCCGTATATTTCAGTGTGGCTAAGGACAGAGACAATGCTTATCAGTCAAGAGAGGGTTTTTTTTCAACAGTTCCCTTGGGACGAAGGTTGTTTCCGAAGGACTGAATACTAGCAGGGGAATAGCTGGATGCTCTTGGTCGCGACTAAATGGTGCACATTGGGTAGGCAACAGCAAAGAGATTAGGTGAAATATACATGACGTATAGCGAGCCTAGGAGTCTGATTAAGAATACAATGTTTGTTTGTTTGTTATTTAGTTTTTTAGGAGCATTAGCAACTAAGGCCATATTGCTCCGGGGATATACGGTGGCCATTCCCTGACTTTTCCGCATCCTCCGTATTTGGTGGTCACGGGCTTGAACCCCGGTCTAATCAAGAAGCGTGTGCTACACACTGCTGCTCCTGCCCACCTGGCGACGGAGGCGCCTTGAGAATACAATGTAGTCCGTCGTTAGGTACTACGGTACATGTTGCTATCCGAAAAAATAAATTAAAAATTACTTATCTGCATCTTCGGATCCAACGATGAAGGTGTTCTCGGTAAGGACGAACTTGAGTAATCACTCAAAGCCGCAGCAAATCACAAAACAGCTTTAGAACTGATTAGTTTGAGTTCAAATTAAAAGCCCAAAAGTAATACACAACCAGATAACCCGCCACCTAGTGGTCTTCTCTTTAATCAGAGCACCTTGTTTTGACCATTGGTAACGGAGGCTGTGAGTGCAGTGGGCGATAGCCCTGGGCCTCTCACCTGGAAGAGGGACCTCGAGACTGAAAATTTCAAGTCAGCTTATTATATAATAAGCTGACTTGAAAATGTTCAGAAATTTATTCAACCTGCATATTGAACAAAATCGCACTCCAAAGAAAGTTCGATATAAAATTCTGCAGCGTTACTGTCGTTTTAAAAATCATACAATCGTTCTGCTAAAACATAAACCGTCGAATTCGTCAGTTTATTACACTGAACACACGTTTTCAAAATGAGTGGTTGTTTGCAGAAAAAATAAGTTAGTTTTCTTAGTAATTAAGTTTAATTGCAAACTTCATTTTAATATAAGTTAACTCTGTTTCTTAAATTGGAATATTGAATGTCATCTGTTTTGTTTAATTTATTTGAATTAATTTAATAGTAAAACCACACAACCGTGTGAAACAGCACTTGCAGAATTTATATTTAAATGAATCGCGAAGTGGTTAGAAATATTTTATTGAATTCGAAAATAATTTATGGCATATTTATACAGTGCTTTCATATTTTAGTTCTGTCCTATCAAGTGCCCACAGAATTAAATGAGTCTTGAATTTCGCATAGAAGTTAAGCGCCCTCTTTATCTCTCAATTTTTAATGAAAAATTGGAGAACTGAGAGCTGAGAACGTAGACTAGTTAATGCTCATAAAGGGGAGCATTTTTTCCCACACATGGCCCAAAAATTTGCCAGAAGTATGGGCTTAAGAGCATCCCTTGGGATAATTTAGTTCCAGAGGTTGGCTTACTGGCGATTTCATTTGACACAAAAATGATTTCTGTGAAACGTTCATATTGTTATGTGATCCATCTTCGATTGTATTTCTTGCTGGACAGTTATTGCATTTCTCGAGAGAGTGATATCTGCGTCAACTTAGCGGTTATGTGGAGCCGTTATCGTTGCAGCTTTTAACTTGCACTTCCACACAAATTCTTCCTCTGAGATTGGCTCTGATGGCCAAGCTATTTTAAGGGCAATCACACTGCTCACATTAGCTGAAGAATCATTTATGAACTGATTGCTGCTTTCCATTCAGTCTGCAAGGTAATCACATTGGTATTCACTTAGCTTTCTTGTTTAATTGCCATATTTTTCTCACTCTGAATTGCTTTGTGATATCTTCGATTATTGTTTTCTTTTACCGCAATTCTGTTTGTTTCTAAATCAGAAATGCGCGGATTGTCACAGATGCTGAGCTTACGCATCGTATTCACTGCATAACTTTAAAACACTCCCCTTAACTATTCCTGACATTAGAAATAAGAAAAAAAATACTTAGAGGTCTACTCTGTCGGTAAGCTGGCCATGAAGCGATTTTAAATATGATAATCAGTTTGCATCTTCTTTGTGATGACAATGAGCTGAAATTATCATTTGATCTCCGTGTAATGGTAGTTTCATTTGGTTTCCCCACTCGAAAAAAACTTTTGTACGTCTCAGCTTGAGATGAATAAGGACTCTTCTCTTTTCATATTACACTGTACTGCAAATGCTACATAAGAATGTCGTCTTATTTAATTGAACAATGTTGTAGTAAAGAATCTCGGCGTCTTGGCCGATATCCTCAGTAGCTACACTAGCAAGTAGAGTGACTCTACTTGGCTTTAGCATTCTGCTTCCGCTTCCAGGGGTGGTCGCACCACTCACTTCTGCCTTGATGCTTCTCTAACGTGTTTAAGAGCAATAAATCATCATATGATGTCGGCGATCACGATGAATTTTAGCAAGCGTGTTCAATAAGTTGGTGCCCATTCTTTCAGTTACGAAGCGCCTTATTTAAATTGAAAGAAAGTACCTTCGTTCAGTTTGTTGGGAACTTAGTTCCTCTTTGTTAGGAAAGCGTAATTAGCAGATAGCTTCTGTGACATTGAAATTGCAGTACCCAGAAAGAATGATCGGAAGTGCCTGCAAATTAGCAGGCAGATGAGTTGCGTCGATATATGTATAAATGATTAAAATGGGGGACCAATAGGGCAGAAACTTCGACTGATTTAAAAACAAACGTAGAATCGTGGAATTGAAAGCACACGTGAGTTACGCAGTTAACAAGCTTCTGTCGAGGAGATTGTAGAGAACGTTGGGACGTCACGTTCGACACCGATATCAGCAACTCAACTACTTCGACAGAGGGCGAATTACCGGCCTGCGAGAGGCTGGATGGTCGCTTCGTCATTGTAGCTTGTACTTGTGGGACATGAAAATACCACAGTGCATAGATGTTGGCAACAGTGGCTGCGAGAAGGTACGACTGCTCGTCGATAGGTAGTGCAGCACGACGGAGGACTACACAACGAGAGCATCGTCCTATACTTCAACAGTTTCACATCTCTCCTACAGCCACGCTGGCTACCATCGAATGGGTTGTGACATCAGCTGGCTGTCACCCGTTTATCCGTGCAACCATTACATGCCGACTGGCAGAAGGGGTCGCCGTGCACCTTGATGCATCGATTATCCCGACCGTTGCCCATCGTGAACAGCGTCTGGAATGGTGCCGCGCACGTACCATTTGAGATACAGAATGGCGTCAAGTGGTCTTCAGAGATGAATCTTGCTTCTGCTTGATGCCGATGATCGAATTTATTCTTTAAACTGTTCTCTCATCCAACCTTCCTGCAAGTTAACTGGAGTGACCATACAAAAACTGATTGTTGTATGCTGTTCTTAGTTATGTTTATTTGCTGCCAATATGTATTTCATAGTTCTGTATTCTCGCCATTTCCGATGCTCTGCTACTGAAAACCTTCTTAAAGGTTCATTGTTTCGTAAATTGTAAATATACTTGTTCTGATAATATTTCTTGTATTTGATTACTGTATTTGTTTTTCATAGTTTGCAGGCGCGTTTCTGTATAACTAAAATAATTTCTTTAAAAAAAGAGAGAGGGAGATTTTATATTTAAAGCACTAGAGAATTAGTCAAACGAACAAGGAATTTACAACTTTCACACCGCCCTTTGCTATTTTAGCGTGTACACTTGGCGTTACTTCAAGTTGCTGTTTGTTTAAGCTGAATGCAATCACATCTTCTGTTGCTTTTTCTTAACCTTTCTGTTTGCCAACGATATTTTATTTAGCTCGTGTTTCAGGTTTTCTAGACTCCCTCTGACACTTATTGCCCTCTTAACCCGCTGGACAAATTCTATCCAGGGACTTCTTGTACTTTTAACATCTCGGTAGCTAGTCTGGAGAAACCAAAATAATATCAGCGGATGGCAGCGAAATTAAATCAGTGGAGACAACGAAAGAGTGGTACTCATTAAGTACTTTGAAGCAGTTTTCGCGGTTCGTCCCCCCCCTCCCCATGTTTTATCGACTCCCTGTAAAGTGTGGACAAATTGTTCCCTTGAAGGTGACGAAGAGACAGCGTACTTAAGATACAGGGACGTAATCACTTGAAAGCCCCACTAATGTGATCGTGCACGAGAGGGCTATCAATACAGGTTTAGCGTTGACGTTACTTCCGACTTCTCCCGGGCGGAAAATTACTTCCATTCCGAAACGTTTAAGAGAGATCCCCCACTAAAGGTACCTCTGCGACCGACTGTGCCCTCCCTGGTCTGAATACTTGGCTGCTAAATACTGGAGGTGACAAGAAGTGTGACAAATGATCTTTTAAACAAAACTAACGAAACGCTTTTGCCTTCTTTCTGTAATCACTGCCTAAATGCCTTTCGAAAAACAAAGTTAAGTTTGAACTGGAAAACCCGCTTGACATTCTTGCTGTTTTTCTTCATTTGATGGCAGCTTGAAGTTTAAAAAGTGGAGTAGTTTCTTTGCTTTCTGCTCAGTACTGGACGATCGTTTTAACTAATAACACTCACAGTTAAATTTACAGAAAGAGAATGATAATCTTAATCTAATATGGTGTCTAGAAATTTTTCATGTTATCTGCGTGATGTTCATGTTACTTCAGTAATATAACAGAATGGAAGTTGCGGCAATAGCTAACGTTGACAATCTGAAAAGCAGTTTTAGCTTAATGACGAAGGTGTCTTCATGTGCAGGAAAAATAAGTATCGACGATGTAATACTTGAATAAGAATCCAGTTCCATTTTATCTTGATACTAAACGTACTCAATTCTTCCTGTACCACAGCTGATATTGGCTTTCTGTTTCTCCTCGTCACCCTGATTTGTTATTATAGAGGGTTTTAACTTTTTTAAAAAAAATACGTTGTCACCATGTGAATACGTTAAAATAAAGTAGTTTCAAGTTTACAGAAAGCTTAAGAACTCTGATAATGAACGGACTTGTTATTTTCTGTCAAGTCTGTTCATTATCTCCGAAATGTTCCGACATCGGTAATGTTGAAGAAAATACATATTTTAATAAAGTCATAATTCATAGCCAAGCATCGACCTAAATAAGCATTGGATCTCCCAGAAAGTCTTTCCTACCAGACTGAGCGCCATGCTTCCTCCAGAATAGTACCTAGTCATCGCAGTAATCGAAGTGGATTGGCATTCAAGCTCATCTCAAAAGTGTTAAACGGAATTTCGGCCGGAACTCTGGACGCCCAGTCCATTTGTGGAACCTCGTTTTTCTCAAACCGGTCTGTGGCTTTATGGGACCAAGAGACCATTAAAGAAGTTATCAGTGTCGGTACCATAGGATTTTCCAATATGTCAGTTTTATACGATGCGGTCTCGAGCATTATCAGCACTACGACCAACGATCTACCTCTAGACCATGGGAAGAAATTCCCATCATGAAGTTAAAACTCAAGAAGATTTTGTTGACAGAGTAATAGTGGGCAATAATAAAAACATTCTTGTTTTTATTTAATGTATTTTGGTTTTTATGTAACGATCATCGTGTCCACCACCCTCATGGTGCCAAAGAGCATCTATAAGAACCTAGCAGCAATGGGCCTCCCAGAGAAACACTTAAATGGAACTTCAGAAAGCTGCAATCTTAAACATCTTTAGGACAGTAGGAGAGTTTCTGGATCAAGAGTAACAAAAATAATAGTAACAGAACACAATCAGCCACCCCATGCTCTTGGTACCTGTACCTGTCATTGGGGGCGGAAAAAATCCAATAAAGGAGAATGGGTTTTATAATACAATGCAATTTAATAATAATAATTAATATTATTATTTGTCCCTGATGGGAGTTCCACCTCGTGACGGGTATTGGTACTCAGTGCACAGGGTAGTTATTATGTCTGGTGTTAGTGTTGATCGGGGAACTCTGACTATTCTACAGATGTTCAGGATTGCGACTTTCTGGAGTTCCTTGTAGGTGTTCGCTGGGAGACCTATCGCTTCTAGGCTGTAGGGGTCTTTGTCACCATACAGATTGGTTGACAGGATGATGGGGATGGTCGTTACTTGTTTCATATGCCATATCTGTTTGATCCCCTGTCTTAGGTTCGTGTACTTTCTAATTTTTTACTCATTTCTTTTCTGGGGGATGCCAGAGTTGGACACCGCTGTCTCAATCAGATACAGTGGCGGACAAAAAAACTGCATCACCTTAAAAAACGTAATATTTGTAGCGAAACGTATAAGATATTACCACACATTTAAACAGATACACCAACCGTTTCAAACTGATTTAATAGTAAAATAAAATGATACAAAAGACTGTAAAATAATATTTACAAAAATTTTATTATTTACAAAAAACTAGTTTACAACAAAAATAAAATAAGTTAAAATGCAATAAAATATAAATTTAAAAGCGATAAAAACACTATTGAAGCTTTCGGAGGTGTCTGCCACCTTCCTCAGCAATAATGAAACTTATTAATGATTCTGGGACCGCAAGTGGCTGGAAAGTCTGTGGATTGGATCCTCTGGCAACAATAGCATGAACAGAGACATGGGAGTTAGGCTTCACCCCCTTTTTGAGGCGGTAGTTTTTGCCAGAGATAAACGTTTTAGTTTTCCACGTCCCAGACCACTTCCGGTTCTGGTACAAGTGAAAGGAATACCGAGTATGCGCCTGGTCATCCACGTGCGACGTGAACCTGGTATTTAAGGATGTGTCGCTTAAGTTTCATTATTGCTGAGGAAGGAGGCAGACACCTCCGAAAGCTTCAATAGTGTTTTTATCGCTTTTAAATTTATATTTTATTGCATTTTAACTTATTTACTTATTTTATTTTATTTTTGTTGTAAACTAGTTTTTTGTAAATAATTAAATTTTTGTAAATATTATTTTAGTCTTTTGTATCATTTTATTTTACTATTAAATCAGTTTTAAACGGTTGGTGTATCTGTTTAACTTTGTGGTATGAATAATCCCAACCTTAGAGGCCTTATTGCAGGTATAAGATATTGTTTGATTACAGTCATTTTGTTTCTCGCAAAGCAAAGGTGTCAGATAACGCTTCTGTTGCATCAGACAGTAATTGCAAGATATTGCATCAGCCGTTTCTATAAATACGGCGTTGGAAGGGTATACACGCTCATAACTATCCTGTTTTGCGGAGGTGTAAGTATGGCTCCATATGTTCAGCTGACACCAGGAAAACAAAGTGTAGCTGTTGCTCTGTTGCAGGAAGGGCTTTCTACGCGTGCTATCGCTGATAAAATAGGCTGCTACCAGTTAACATTATTCCGGTTGCTGAAATTAAAGCGTGAAACCGGTGATGTGAAGAGAAGACCTGGATCAGGCCGTAAGAAAGTTACTACGCCTTCCCAAGATCGATATTTGAAACGACTATGCCTTCGTAATCGCCATGCTAGTGCTCTGATCTAAAACTGGACTTTGGGATCGCCTCTGGTGTTGAAACAAGTGCACGAACTATCCAAACACGGCTTTCGGAATGTGGTCTGCATGCCTATCGGCCCAAGAAGAAGCCTTTGTTGACCCAACAAATGAGGAAGAAGCGACTTGCTTGGGCACTAAACCCATGTTTCATGCACAAAAGAGCAATGGGACACCGTCACCTTTTCTGACGAACCGAAATTCAACCTGCATGGCTCGGATGGGAAGCGTGTCAGAAGACGAAAATCGGAGGCATACCATCCTGACTGCATAACACCGACTGTAAAGTTCCCCGCCGGTCAGATGGTCTGGGGATGCATAACAAGCAAAGGGGTGGGGCAAATTAAGTTTATAAATGAAACGGTAAATGCAGACACCTAAACTGGTATCTTGGAGGAGTGCCTGAAACCTGCTATTAGGATCACCACACAGCCGTCCAAAACTACATATTTCAACAGGACTTACCACACAGAAAAATTGGTAAATTTTATGCTATTTAGATTTAATGATGAGTTTGTCTTCTTGTCTCACAAGGCTTAAAACATACTTACACCAACGTTTTCCCTCGTTTTCTCCCTTAAGTTGCAGTCATACCTCAGAAATGCTGGCATTAGAGTATGGCTCGGCAACAGTCTACATTTGAACCATATTGAAAATTGCTGGGATGACATTGAAAATCGTCTAAAATTGGCCAGAAGAAGCCAAAAAGTAAGTTTCAGCTGCAGGAGAGCATTGTAAGAGTGTGGTACCACGAAATTTGGCAACCATATATCTAGAAGTTGATTAACTCGTATGCCAGATCGTTGCAAGGCTGTAATTGCAGTTTGATGAGGAACAACAAAATATTGAGGACTTATTTTGCTCATTTACGGTACATAGCACTATTACGTTAACTTGTCATTTCAGTTTGTACACGTAAATGCAATAAAATGTGTTTGGTAGTCATGATTGCCATTTGCATGATTTCTCATACAGTATTTCCATTAGTTACGCATTTTAACCTTTGGGAAGATATTTATGGCAATTAGGTATATCAGGTGGAGTCTTTTTATTGGATTTCATTCACAGAGATATATATCCCATCTAATAAATGCATCTCGAACATTTCTGCAACCCACAATGCAGTGCAAAACACATTATTTTCAAAATTCACAAATGTAGCAGATTTTTTGTCCGCCACTGTAGGTAACCTTTTCCTTCTTGTTAAGAGTTATGCCCCGTCAGTTTTGGGGGATTGTCTTGTCTGTTATTATGGCGCGGTCCCGATACAGCTTGTGGGTTGGGGTCGTACTTATAATACGGTACATTTTCTTTGATCAACTGGTATTTCCTTGTTAGCTTCTAATGTATTATCCTGGCTAGATGGTCGTGTCTATGAGTATGCTTTGTCTGGCTGATAACACTGCATCTTGCAATGATGTGTTTGATCGTTTTTGAGGCCAGAAAGCAACGTCGATGTGTCATCTGACACTCCTGGCGCCTTTGCGATGCATTTTATAGCGTTCATGGTGTTGATTACCTGGTCTTAGATGGCGAGCACGAATCCTTCAGTCTCGGGACAGAGCATCCACCTCGTGAACATGCATTGGAAGCTATTTTATCTATGTGATCTTGATGGAGGTCATTGTAGGGTCTGCCATGAAGTGTCTTCTTTGCCCATCTTTCTAACTTCTCTTGTTCCGTCTGGGCGGGAGGGGACTCCTCGCTTAGTTTGAGTGGGGTACGCCGCTTGTCTATCTGCCTTATGGCCTGGTAGAATGGTGCTTTGTTTTTCTGGAGGTGATCCTTCAGGTTAGCCATAACTGCCTTCTCTTGCTCGAATGAGGCCTATCAGGCCCTTTCCTTCTCCTTTCCGAGCTATTGTCAGACTCTCCACGATGGTGTTGGCGGCTCTTGGTCATCATTGTCCTTGTCTTTCTCATGATATCCGCCAGCTCGGTGTTATTCTAATCTGCGATCGCAAAGGAGTATGTTAGCATTGGAACTGTATAGGTGTTTATCGCTTTAACTGTGTTCCCTACGTTCAGCTTTGCTTTGAGCAGACTTCTGAGTATCTGATGGTATTTTTCGATCAGGCAGGCCTTGATCACCTTGTACTCTAATTGCTGAGCCTGCATCTTCCCCAGGTATTTGTTGGTCTCTCCCCCTGTCATGGCTTCGATCTCTCTACCAGTCTGTAGCTGGTAGTTTTGCCCAACTAATTTCTTCTGATGCAATCCGTGGGTCTTGCAGTTCTCTAGTCTCTAGACCAAATTCCATCCTGATATCATTGCTGGATTCTTTGGTGATCCGGAATAGTTTCTGGAGAGCTTCTCGGTTGCCCTTAGACCTTGATGTGATGTTATCTATGTACATCAGGTGGGAGAGAGCGTATAGATTTTTCCTTGCTTCCTTGAGATTATATCCATACTCGTTGTAAGTGATTATTGTGGATAGCGGATTGAGTGCTAGACAAAACCACAGTGGGCTCAGGACATTTTCCTGAAAGGTTCCTCTCCTGATGGGGATCGGTCTGGTTGTGATGTTCTCGACCTTGATCGTGGTACTCCATTTCGCCATGTTTGCTTTCTAGGAATTTTGTCTCTGTCAGATTAACTTTGTAGATCTTCAGCGTCTCTTATTAGCCAGGTGTGAGGCACGGAGTCGAAGGCCTTGCGGTAATCGATGTAGGCTGTGTACAGGTTGCGGTTCTTCTTGTAGGCTTTCTCTATAACTGTGACATCAGTGGTCAATTGCTCATTGCATTCTTTGCTCATCTGCTTGCATATTTTCTACTCTTTGGCCATGATGTTCTGCCTCTCGAAGTGGTCTAATATATTTTTGGTTATGCTGCTAGTCAGGATCTTGTACATCGTTAGGAGATAGGTGATGGGCCTGTATTTCGCTGGATTTCTTTTATCTTGGCCTTCAGATATGTGATTCCTCGGTGAGAAATTCTGGAATTGTCTTTTGGTGACATTCGGGTGAACTGCTCTGCTAGGTGAGTGTGTGGTCAAGTGAACTTCTTGTACCATTAGTTGCGGACGCTATCTGTTCCTGTGTTTGCCATTTGCAGAACTTCCTTATCGACTGTTGTACTTCTTCCTGAACCCCCCATTCTCTCGTCTCTTGTACCTCCTTGGTTTTCTTCCCTTCTAGTTCTATCCAGTGGGCTCAGCCATTATGTCTTACTTCACTACTCTATATGTTGCCCCAGAATTCCTCGATCAAACGTTTTTCTCGGGTGGTCTGTTTCTTTCCGTCTTTCCTCTCTTGTCGCCTGGGCGTGTAGTACAGCGGTATTGTCACCATCCTCCCCACACCGGGCGGAAAAGGCTCGAGTTCGAATCCCGTGGATGACGCGAGGAACTTTAATGGTTTTTTTTTTTTTTTTCACTCCGTGGCTGAGTTAGTCGGTCTCAGGTAAACAGCAAGGTTCCCTCCCCCCCCAGAAATGTGGTTTTTCGTCCAGCAAAACGGGCAAATCGACCAGAGAACACACACAATTTACAGGCACAATACACATGTGTAGTTGAATTAACATTCTGGGTGACCCGAATAAATAGTTTCCGCCTTGTCCGATACTCCTGTAGAAGGCTCTTTGGTTTTCATCGAAGGTTCGGTTGTTTATTTTCCTCTGGGAGCTCTTTTTGTATCAGTAATCTCCTGCTGAGTGCGAGGAGGTTCTGCTTCAGTGTGTCTAAGTATTCTCTGATTTTTGGTCCCGTGTTTGCTGTGGACATTGTCTCTCTTGAGGTTGCTCTTCACTTTTCCAATCAATTTCTTACTCATAATACCCCGTTGGTACTGGGTTAATTGGCCTATTTTGACTCTTAATTCCTTTATCTTCTGCTGAATTCTTCTTTCCCAAGGTAAGCGGTTCATTGTTTTTTCGGTTCTTTTGCTGCTGATATCTCGTTTCTCTAGCATTGATCGTAGTGGCAGCTACGACTGTGCTGCCATATCTATCCTTTTCCTCCATAGCTAGTCCTCCAGTGTTGCGCCATTGTTTTTGAGGTAATGTGATATTACTTGCCGATTGAGGTGTTCTGTGACTCTCCATAGGATTCTATTGGGGCTATGTTTCGGTATCACGTGGGTCTATTTCTTCGAATTCTGTTACAGCCTATTCCACTCGTCTTCTGGATATCATGACCTTGTCTCTTTCCACTTCAGCTACTCTGGGTTGTATTTCCATGTTGTCCATATTCTTCGTAGTGGATTACTCACGTCCTACTTGTTTGTTTGTTTCCAATATTGCAGGAGCTATCTGCCTGTGATCCTTCTCTGGTCCGCTATTCGCTGACTTGAATATCTCATCCAACCACTTGGTATGTGGTATCAACCTTTACATTGACATATCGGTCTCTAGGTTGGTTATTACGTAGTTTTTTTTTGTTTTTTTTCCTTCCTCCACTCAGGAAGGGAAAAAAACGTCAACTCATTTTCTTCCTTCCTTGGTGGTCACTAGTGCAGTTGCTCAGGAAGCACTTTCAGTTGATTGGGCTGAATATTCTTGCCCTTCCCTTGTGGTAGCTATACAGGGGACAATCCCACTGTCTTTCTCCGGAGATTTTCTCCGAAATTTTGAACCGACCCTTCTGCCTAAGGCCTGAACTGGAATGTCTTTATCCTGCGCCACACTCGATGCAGTATGATTATTACTTGTCTTCGATATCATTATCCATCTATGGAGGTGTACTTGCTTAGCTTCGGCTTGCGTCAAGTGGTAGCAGATTCTTAGGAGCGACACCAGATGTCATCACTATCCTCTGCCATCTTTTCGACCTTCGGGAGGTATGTCCGGTGAAGTGACTATCGCGGTGTTTATTATTAATATCCTTTCAAGGATATTGGCCAGATGGCCTGTTTCGGTCTCAGTCCATTTTTTCTTCGGATGTTCTGGATCTCTTCTTCCAACTGGCTGATATTTCATAATCTTCTTTGGTAATCTTGTTGAATGCATCCTATCCAAATGATTAATCCGTTTTCCTCTGTTTTTTTTTTTTTTAGATTCTATCTATTATTGGATCAAAACCTAATTCTTTACCGATATTAGAACTTTTCTTCATGTCCAATAATCTATAGCCACTGGTTTGGCGAATAAATTTAATTTCAGCACTTTCAATCCTTTTCTCATCTTTTGGTTTAATTGTCCACGTTTCACTTCCATAGAGTAAAGCGGGTCTTGCTATCACCTCATAAGCTTTTATCCTTGTGTGCTTTTGAACTTTATTTGGTTTCAGGATATTGTCAATTAAACCTGAAACTTTTAAAAAATTGGAAAGTTTTAATTCTATATCTTTTTCTTCGACTTAAGAAAGATAACATCCAAAATACTTAAATGAATTTACTTGTTCCAGGATGGTATTTTTTATTACTGTTTTGCTTCTGATTGGATACTTACCTTTAAACGCCATAACTTGAGTCTTTTCATTTGAAATTTCCATTCCAAATGTTTTTGCAATATTGTTTAAGGTAAAATTTGATTTTTGAAGTTCTTCATTCTGAGCTTTTATTATTTGCTCGTCCCCAAATAATCAAGTATTTAATTTAGTTACTCGATCAATTTTAAAACCATAATTTATAGTATTCTTCCATTCTTTGACTATTGTACTGTATTTATATAAATATTAAACAAAGGTGGTGATATCGTGCATCCTTGACGAACCCCTCGATTGATTGATTTTCATTCAGTTATACAAAAGTTAGAACATTTTGCAATTCTGTTATTATGATGGACACTATTATTATTATACCTGTCTCTCAAGCGTGATGGCGATGCGTTCGTTTCTGCCAAAACGGGATTCGAACCCGCGTCCATCAGGCTGATAGTCCAGTGTCGTAACCACTGGACCATCGCGTCCATTATTATTTTTATTGCTGGTACTGTCTTTTATTGATATTGTTTACTCGTATATATTAAAATCCACATTGCTGGATAACCCCGTTAACTGAGCTGAATTGATGTCCACACTGCATAGCATTATTCGTTTAGTAGAAAAGTAGTTTTAAAGTTTTAATTAATACTAAGATCGCTGGTGTACAATTATCTTTGTGATCATGTTAAAAGAGTTGGGAGTAATGGTAACAACACTCTACATGGTTTTTGATGTTTGTAAACGAATACCTGTGTTTAACCCGGTTTTTTTTACCCTGATTTCAGAGATGTTATTCGTTTTTACAAAAATCGCTTAAGTTGATGTCATGAGTTGTATTATTGAATATATTAAGTTAGGAGTAAATGCCGGTAATTTGTAAACCAAATCTACACACGTTGGCAACATTGCCTTCAGCCATTTGTTTTTTGACCTTGAGAGTTCCATGCAGCAGTGTTGATCAGTGTGAGCTCAGTTTATTTTTGAGGTTATCAAGTCAAACTTGTGCTGAAAAGTGAGCAAAATGTCTACACACAAGTGTTTGAACAATCCGAACTTATTTTTTTTTTTATATTTGTGGAAGTTATGTAGTCATCAAGCAAAGACAAGATAAACAATGGGCTGCATATAAAGTTTGCCGAACCAATGTTGAAGCACTGAGATTGTGTAAAAATGGTAAAAAGAAGGCTACGCCATTTCCTCCAATTCCTATGATTTGTCGGGCAAGGAATATGCACTGTGAAGTTATGTATCAAAGAGGAGCGGTTTGTTGCCAGGATCAAAGAACATAGTTCATAAACCACTTATAGATAGACCCCAAAACTGTCGTCCCTCCACTCTTGCGCATCAAACTGTGGTTGATGAAACAGTTTGTGAAAGTTTCCCTGCTTCAACTACCTTTATACTAAATTCCCATCGATCACCCAAGAGAAGCTAAAACAAGGTATTTTAGAAATGTTATTCGGATCTGCTGTTGAGAACTTCTTAGGGAACAATAAGGATCCAGACTACAAGAATATAGTTGAAAATATGATGGCGAACTTCAAGAATGAGAGTAAAGGTACTTTTTTACACACCCGCATCGACGACTTCTCAGAAAATCAAGGCAGTGTTAGTGAAGAACAGGGTGAGATGTTTCACTAAGACATTAAAGACATGAAGATGAGGTACCAAGGAAGGCGGAATGTTAGCATGATGGCCGACTATTGTTGGATGCTGAAGAGGGACTGCAAAGTAGTAGGATCTGCAAGAAAATCAAAGCAACGAAAATTTTACCCATCATAGATCAGTTTTTAAAATGAGAGGTGAGTTTTTAGTGAACTTTTTACCACACTGCCCATTTTAACATTGTTTTTCAACATGTCTTTAAATATAAAAGTCTGGCAAAAGTTAGTATTTTGTTATAATTTTAGTGCACAATTTCTGACAAAATTAATAAAAATTTGTGAAAAATCAAATTTTCTTTCGCGATTTTTGAAGAAGTCTCTGACTTGATAGAAACAAACAGAGATCATTTTTGAAATCAGCATTTAAGAATGATTTAGAAACACCCTTTTATGAGAATACGTAAGTGAATTTTTTTTTTCAAAATGCTGAATAGTGCAAACACTATAAATACAATAAAAGAATTATCTTAATACCAGTACTTGCGGATTATATTACAGTATTATACTATGCAATAAATGAATCTGTAATAATATAAAATAACAGCTTAATGAAATCTTTATTGAAATTATAAAACAAAATTAATGTCGAACCATGAATTTGTAATATTGTAAATGATTGCTCCTTGTAAAATTCAAATAATTATGGTTTATTATGTATTTTATTATTTTTTTTTTTTTTACACCCTTCAACTCGGTCTGCTGAAATAGCGAAAGCAAACTTTGCTGAACTAAATAGCTCATAATATTATGAAGAGTTTATAGCTCCCTGCCTGGTGCGGCTAAACTAGCGATAAATTGCTTTTCCACTATCTTTGCCCTTAACATCATTTGGCAACTCAGTTAAATAGTAATGGATGTAAGGTATATTATTGTCATGCGGCACCAGATGTTTCCCCCATCTCTGCGTTGCTTTCTTTGTGTTTGTACCAGTTTCCTGGGAACGCCAGAGGTTTAAAAGTGTGTGGGTATTGTACCTGTGTAATGTCGTGTACCGTTGTTCATCTGGTCATTTAGCCGCTGGACCCCTGCTGGAGCCCAGCGTTGCTCCACCTTCGCCCGTTGGAGGCAGACCAGGAACCCAGTAGACTTAAGTTAGTCTGGCAGGTCCTGCCGCGTAATTTCCTGAGATTTCAGTGGCTAGGACCAAAAAAAAAAAAACTTATGTACACATACTCATATATGCACATATACACAACAGTGATACGCATCCATGCAATCGTAATTACTTTGGATGTTTGCATACAGCACGTGTGCATGCATTTATATGGCAGGAGTAGGGCAGTGCTGAGGATAATTAGGCCGAGACTGGGCGAAGATTATTTTGGGCTAGATTAAATTTAGTGTGTAGGGCGCTCGCTTCGTGTATAGATAGTGGGGGAGCGGAGGAAGAAGGTTGTGGAGGGAAAGGCAGAAGTATGGGGGACACAGAAGAGATTCCCCCAGATGGTCAGTGAGGCATGCCCATGCCTCACCAGAAGGAAAGGTGGGGTAGCAGGGGGGTGAGGCGACTGGTCGTCTCGTCCTCCTGCCAGGAAGGGTTATTAAAGGAGAGCCAGGCTAGTGCTTGGCTCAGGCCGCCAGAACAGCTGCTATTCGACCTTTATTCAGATTTTTTGTCTATCTTCATGGTTGCTTGGTAGGTCATCTTTGGTGTTATGCACATTTTGGCTTCTAGCCATTATGTGGCTAGTGTGCATTCAGGTCCCGTCTTCTTCTGTACAAGGCTTCAGGGAACTTTGAGAAGGCAATATATTCCTGCCTCCCGTCCAGGAGGTGTTGTTCTATATCTCTGGGCAAAAAGGTGATGAGCTGGCAGCGGAGGTTATCATAAAGTTGACATTCATGCATGAGGTGGTTCCAGCTCTCCACAGCAGCAAGTAGGGTCATCTGTAATGGCCAAGGCTGCAAGTTTAGCCTTAAAGGCACCATGTCCTGTTAGCAGGAAGGTCGCGTGGAGTCCCGGTGTGAACCATGCTGGAGCCATTGGATAGAGTTTTCCATCGTTGGGGAAGAATCGTTTGGTGTCTTCTTCCTTTGGGGAATTCTCCCATCTGGTTTGCCAGGTTTGCATAAGGTGATTTGTAAGTCTCTTTTGCTCAGTCAAACGGTTTGTGGTAGGATCTGCGTCGAAGCCGGCGCAGCTTGGAGAGTTCATATAATACTCCACATTTAGCTACTTCGAGGTCTAAAGGTAGGGTTCCCGCCTGCAGCGCGTGGGTGCTAACTGTGCTGCAGGCCCAGGTTATAGCGAGTAGCATGGCTCTATGGATAGAGTCGAGGATTCTGCGATTTACAGCCATGGTGACTTTGGGGTACCATGCTCCGGAAGCATAGGTAGCTATTGGCAGGAAGGCGACTTTGTAAAACAGCTTGAGGGTCTTATTTTTCAATCCCCAGTCCCTTTTTGCGACTCTGGTAACAAGGGCTATATAGCCCTGTATCTTCTTACGGATGTATTTCGAGTGTGCCTGGAAGGAGAGAGTGGGGTCCAGTATTACTCCCAGGTATCTAAGTTCCTTGGACAGTCGTAGTGTGATACCATCAATCTTAATCTGTGGGGGTCTCCTGTAATCTAGGGCACCTTTGAGGAGAATGGAGTTCGTTTTAGTTGCAGAGATACTAAGGAAGTGGATATTGGTCCACTCTTGTAGGATTTTAAGGGCATGGTTTGCCTTTCTTTCCAGCTGGATTCTGCTGTTTGGCTCTATCATCAGGATGAGGTCGTCTGCAAAGGCTTGTGAAGACGCCTCTCCAATATCGGTATTTAGGAATTCATCCAAGACGATGTTCCATAACGTGGGTCCTAAAAGGGAACCTTGTGGACAGTCTCTGTTGATTTTTCTGGTGAGTATTTTATATGGAGCATTCACCATGATGAGTCTACTGGAGTGGTATCTTTGGATTACTCGATAGAGGTTGCCTGGCATCCCACTCCCCCGGAGCCGGGCTAGGACGCTCGGCCACCAAGGGTATCGAACGCCCCAGCGAAGTCGATAGAGATAGCCAGGAAGTATTTGTTTTCTATGGCAGCTGCACGTGCAAGGAGGTTCTTCAGGGCATCTACAGTCGACGTTCCCGGTCTAAAACCGTACTGGTTTGGGGACATTAGGTTTGCCTGTAGGTAGTGAGCCTGTATTCTGGTTAACAGGAGTCGTTCCAAGAGTTTACTGCAGATTGTTAGTAGGGCTATTGGTCTGTAGGAAGTCGGTTGGTCTGGTGGTTTTGTCGGGTTTTTAATTATGAGTTTAATATTTGCTTTTTTTCAGTCCTTCGGATAGGTCCCAGTTTGGAGACATAGATTGAAGAGTTTCAGTAGCATATCGGGGGCTATCTCCACCACCATCTTCCTGATGATTTCTGGCTCCAAGAGGTCCGGACCCGGACATTTCTTACTTTTAATAAGTTGCGCAGCCGCTTGTAATTCCTCTGTTGCGAAATCCGGTTCCCTGTCTTCTGTTCGGTAGTCGTCATTCTCTGTGCACATCTTGATTTGTTGGGGTGTCTGCGGGTCTACATGAGGGTGGAAGGTTGCGTCCAAAATATTAACAGATGCCTCCCAAGAATTGGTAGCATCTCCCTATGGTGTTATGGTGGTTGAAATTACCTCTCCCCTGGGGAGTTTATTAGTGGTTACTTTGTAGACCAGTGTTGCCAGTGGTTGCGACCAGATTTTCCTACGAGAGTTGTTTACTTCTGCATATGAGCGAGGTGTACTGGTTTCTGGCCTCCTTGTAGATTTCCCGCAGTGCATCCACTTCAAGGGCAGGCTAGGAGCTTCTGGCTCTCTGGAATGCTTTTCGTTTGTCCTGGACTTCTCTTCGGAACCTCTGGAGCTCCGGACTCCGCCATGGTACAGCACCCGAGGCAGTTTTTCTTCGTTTTATGGCAGCATTCGCTGCTTTAGTAATGATCGCTGTGACTGATTTTTGGAGTTGGTCAGGGTCTTGGTTTGCTTGAATTGCAGCTTGCTGTGAATCTTTTTCTGCTATTAGAGTGTCTCTGAATTTGTTCCAGTTTGCAGTGTTCAGCGCATATCTATGCAGCATTTTTCTCTCAGGATATTGTCTCTGATGGTCTCTGTTGAGTTGGAAGGTCAGGACCTGTGGTCGGACGTTGTCCAGGCATCCTGAACCGTCCAGTCTGCTATATTGCCAGCAATGTTCTTAGTGGCTAGGGAGACATCGATGGTTGATTCCCATCGTAGGTTGCAGTAAGTCGGTAGTTGATTAAGTTGGTTTAGCACTGTTATCGTTGATGTTGCTAGGAATTCCTCCAGGCGCTGCCCATTCCTTGTCCCCTACCTGTCCGGGGTATGGCTGTACCAAGCTGGTGACCTGCAGTTCACGTCCGCTCCTATTACTAGTTTCTGGTCAGGGAGGATATTTGTTACATGTTCTTAGGTACCTTGTAGCCACCGTTATGTCCTCTCCAGGACGGCAATAAAGGGCTACGACGTAGAAAGCTCCCAATGCTGAGATAAGATGTGCACAGACTTCCCAGGCCGTGCAGAGGTGAGTGATCCTGGTAATTGTTATATCTGTGTTTCTGACCACAATAGCGGCCCAGGGGATTTCATTTTCAGGCTGTATGATCTTGTATTGTTGGGGGTATCCCCTTACTTGATTGGCGGTTGCATATGGTTCTTGGAGTATGATGATATCTATATTTTCGTCGTCGGCTTTCATCCTGATCTGGTCGGCCACTGCCCTGGTTCTATGAGCGTTTAGCTGGAAGAATTTGATTACTTTAGTGTCTGGATTGGGTCAAGCTCTTGTATTTTTGGTATATGGGACACATGCTGTCTCTGAGGGAATGGGAGGCATCCATTTTCTGACTTCTGCAGTTAGCACAAACGGTGTCTGTGCTCTTATTTGGGCAGTCGGTGAAGTTGTGGCCCTTGCCAGCACAGTGGCCGCACAGCCTGGGAGCATGTGTGCGACGTGTGTCCGAACTTGCAGCAGTTGTAGCATTTGATGATAGCCACATGTTCGCGGAATCGGTGGCCACCCCAATGTATATAAATTCTAATCTGATTTATAAGTATTTGCCAAGCTACCGGGCTCAGTTCTACAGACCAGTTGACTATGCTCGAGGACTTGGTCTTGATGGTGTGCATGGGTGTCACATGATCATTTAGATTTTGATCTGGCAAATGTTTGGACAGATTTCTATCAAACAATTCTCTTTCGACCTCCTCGGGTTTGATATCCTTATCTAGGTCGTATATAAGGATGGAGGGGCCCCTTCCTTCTTGGGGGTTCAGCTCTGAGCCCCAGGGTTGCGATCTTGGGGTTGGCTATTATTTCGTTTATTTCCTCTGTGGTCTCTGTTTCGATGACCACGCCTGGATTCCTTGTCTTTCGTACCGATTTTATTTTCGTGGTCCTTAGGTCATCGGAGAGTTTATCAATTATTGCCTGCTTAATGCCTTCACTAAAATGTTTGTCCTCATTATTAAGGGGTCTCAACACTACAAGGTTAGGTGGCCGAGTGGTGGATTTCTCCTTGGCTTGTATTGGTTGGGTGGTTGTGTGGTCACACTGAGCCGGTGTCCTCAGCGCATCTATGCAGATGCGCTGAGGAAAAAATATGCCACAGCGCACGAGGGAGTGCGCTGTGGCATATTTTTTGCTCCTCCTTCCTTATAAGCCTCCAGTTTAGCTGTGGCTATTTCAGATTCTAAGTATGTTTGGAATAAAACGGACTCCATTTTATTCCATAAAGTAACAATTTGGCCTCTGAGGCCTGCAGAGATTCTGTTGCTCTGGTCCCTAAATAGGTCTTCTAGGGCTGTCTTGAGAGTGCGTGCTTGATCCAAGGGGGATCCGTCTGGGAGTGCAGGGTCCAGGGGGGGATTCTTCGGCTTGGTTTCAACTTGTTTTCCTGGTTGTAGGGAGCCAGGATCATCATGAGCGTCCTTTGGTTGGCTCTGGCTTCTAGTTGCCCTGTCCGAATTAGACTATTTGATTTTTATTTTTTCTTTTAGCCAAAGGTGTCGGTTTAACTTCTTGAGTATGGAATTGGTGTTCAGGGTTAACTTGTTCGCAGTCAGAGTCAATCTTTTTCGTGTGGTTCTCCCACCATGTTTGTATTCATTTCGGATTTTCGAAGTTATCCGAATTAGTGAGTTCTAGACGCGTTATTTTGTTTGAAGTCTCTGAGAGCTGTTGGAGGATATAAACCACTAGTCCGTGGATATATTTGTTGCCGTGTGATCTGCAGGCGAAGATTTGGGCTCTCCCCACTGGCAGTATGGGGGGGGGACAGCCTAGTATATAAGTGGCCCTAGGAAAACGGGGTTACTTTCTCTGGGGGTTTTTCTTGGCGCCGATAACAGTGGTGAAATCAGTTTTTGCACTACATGTATATTTGCTAAGATCCATTCTGTCCACGGCATGTCTATGCAGAGGGGGGGGGAAGACAAAATACATGTTTCACCAGCACAGTAACGGTAATTCAGCACAGATGATGGAGCGCTCTTGCAGCTCGGGTTTGGCACAAGTTGGGGCACCTCCCCAGTCAAATGCAGGGTATTTACGTGGCCGCCGCTTTATATTGGCGCCTCTCTATATCCTTGCTGCCAGCCACATGGTGACCACTGCGGTCTCGCAAACAAAGGATATAGATGAGCCGACCGGGCTAGCCGGGTGGGTAAAGTGCCTGCCTGGCAACCCAAAGGTCGCGGGTTCGAATCCCGCCTCGGGCTTGGATCAAAGAAAGTACTGCAAAAATCTTGGGTGGTGCATTATGGCCACAGAAGCCAATGCGCCAACAACTACAAAACAAAAAAAAAAAAAAAAAAAAAAGATATAGATGAAAACGCAAATAGCCTGCTAAATTCCCAGTTGAAATTTAAAAATTTCTTACCATGGGAGTCCTCTAGTTGACTTCTTTAGGTGAGAACACTTTTTGGGTCAATAACTATAATTAAAACGCATATTTAAGCACATTTTTCTTTAGCGTTGATCAGCACGTCCGACTAGTAAGGCAGCCCTCTAGTGGCCATTTTGTAATGGATATAATCAGAAATATTACTTATTTTTATTTCTTTATTTTATCGCTCCACATATAACAGAACTTGTGATTTGGGTCCATTTTAAAAAAGCGCCGAGGTAACAGTCTAAAGCCATGGCTTTGGTACATTAGTGTATAAAAGTTTCATGGATTCTCTGGTCGGTTTACCTATGAACGGGATGAAAAGTCAATTACTGGGAGAGAAAAAGCCATAGAACTCTCACCCCTAGACAGGATTCGAATCCAGGCCTTTTCCATACTGCGTAGAATAATAGCGATCGTTGGCACTGCGCAGCGAGCATTCGGGATTGAGTTAGCCCATAATTTTCAGGTAGGAAACTCTTCATTTGGGGAACTCGCAATTTATAATGGAAAAATATTCATCACATGGAGTAACGCTTGTCTTACGGCAGCCCTGGACGTGAATATATGCATAAAAATGGAAGTGGGGAGGGAGCATTCTTAACGGCGGAGGATCAGTTCAAGGAAGGAATTTGAATGATCTAATAGTAGCAAAAAAGTCGGCACTGGCACCGCCCCTTAATATTCCATGAAAATTTATCTTTGATAAATATTATGGTAAATGAGTTTTAGAGAAGATGAAAGGAACAAAAAAGAAAATGACAAAAGGCTCCCGGATAATCTTCAACCTACCACGTCGGAAGTTCCAATCGATGCGGGTTGAGGGAGCATCAAGCCTAGCGTTTAATAAGAAGTTCTAACGAAATTACGTCGGACAAACCAAGTAGAGACCATGAACGGGCGCCGATTAAGCTGTTCATTTTAGTTCGCCCGATTAAGAAGAGATCTCTGTGATTAATGGAGGCAGAGGCAGCCATTAATAGAGTGTTTGAGAAACCGGCCTAAGAGCGTTGAGGCTACACCCAACTTATTGAATTAAAGGTGCTTCTCCTCGTGCATGTAGTCGTGCCGCAGGCCGAAAATGGTTTCTCCACAAAAGATCTCTAATAACAGTCAGCGTGCCGTGAAAAATGCCCCTCATTACTGTCCTAACGCGCCGTAGCCGTTGCTGCTGCACATTACCCTGGCCAACTCGGCTCCAGGCAATCTGCAGGCTCTAAGTAGGCTTCCTTATTAAATGCCCAACAGGAAAGTTGCGAGGAAAAGGCGGCAGCTAGGTTTTCCTGGTTCCTTGCCAACGGGGCGGAACATAATGACGCCACTTCCCGGCTATTCGTTACACCTGCTATTTGCATACATGCATACTCCAGAGACGTCCGCCAGCTCGCACGTGCTGTGGAATTATGAGCGGTGCAGGGCGTTCAATAAATTTGCACGTGACAACCACGCCTCGGGTGTGAAAAGTTTGGTTGGAAAACGGTAGGTTTCGGTGAGGCGAGCCACTTGGTCTTCCGCTACTGAGGTGCCAAGTACTTCAGTCTGTTGGCAGAGTTGATGTGTAGAGGTTTCTGCCGTTAATCAGCCACCGTACGCGCATATTTGTTCAGGTGTATGCCATCTTTGATATCCTTACTCTTACACTTTGGGATCCTCTTGGGAAACAGCAACCATTTATATCGCCATTCTCGTGCCCACAAGAATGCTACAAGTGTATACAGTACTTGGAGACCTCCCAATTGCAGACAAAATGCACAGTCTCGCTAGTCTTTTTCTCTTCCTTATCAGCGAAATCGAGCACACTATTTTAGAGGATAGCTGTTTTTTTAATTGGGTTAATCAAATGTAAAGTTTTTACTTCCTCTTTGTTGGTTATTGTGACAGTTTCCTGAGGTTCTTTACAGTTTAAACTCCACTGCAGGGTTTGTATTGTCTGGTCTTGTAAACAAATCGAAGAACCTACATGTCTTTCAATAAACGTTTCAACTTTAATAATCTTTTCCGAGGTTTCAGTAGTTTCCGAGGTTTCAGTAGTTAATTTGGGGTGGAGGTCCAAAGAAACATTGGATTTACATGAAATTTTTAACTGCTATTTCTGTCATATCTACTTTCTGCTAAATTTCGTGGATTGCTCTTTGGTTTTGTAAACATGACTGTGGCTTATTCGGAACCAAAGCTAAATTATTAGATTTTGTTTATATACAATTATCAGAATTTTCTCTCTAAATCAAGCTTGTGTTTTGAAATACATAGATACAAAAAACCGTTCTTAGGTTTGAAGGAATCTGAGGGAAGAGACAGCAGTGGAGTAAACGGGGGTGGGGGGTTAAACCTCCATTCTTCACTCGCTTTGATGCTGAGACGGCCTTTGTTTTAAAATAATGTAGAAAATGTGTGTGAGAGGGAAGAGATTTCATGAGAGATAAAATCCTTTTTAGATGGAATTTTCTAGGTCAGGCTATAGTTTCTCCCAGTGATAAAAAATAATGCGTTCTCCCCCCTCCCTTCAGATACTTGTGTGGTTTTCAAAATGTGGACCACAGAACTACTGTACTCTCTCCGGTATACCTTAAAAAATCAGATTTTTATAAACAGAACTTATCCAGACTCGCAAAAGTAAACATTTTCCTGTGTGATTTGTCAGCTGTGATTTAAATATAAAAACACACCCTTCTCAAGTCTACGAAATCATACGTAGAATAACAAAAACTGCGTTATACAAAGTATGGGGGATCATTATAAGAAATTTACAATTTTTATTTTTTATTTTTAAGTATATGAAGTATTGCTGCTAAAAATTTTAACTTGAAGATACAGCATTATTAAAAAATAAATAAATAAAAGCCATATTAGCGCTGCCATGTAAAATGTTTCACCTATATCGTCCACCAACAGAAAAAATAGTAAAAGTCAAAAAATAAAGCATCGAAATAAAATTTGCTTGCAATAAAAGCATTTGTTTAATGTCTTTTGGACATTACATATTCATATTAAAAATTGGAAATAAAACTGGGTAAATTTTATTTTCGTTTATAGCATGACAGTTAATTTATCCCCAACACAAACGTTATATCGAGTGTGTACTTAAATACGTGTGCATTAATATTTATTTAAATGCTTAATGTTTATTGTAAAAAGTACTGATATTTGAGAGAATCTCGAAATGGAGAGATTAAGCTAAAATTTCTTAATCTCGCCTTACCGAGATTCTAGTTATGGTTCAGAGAGAGAGGAACAAAAGAGTACTGAGTACGCTTTCATTTTCGTGGTTCATTAGGAAATAATAGTGTTACTCAAGTGTGTAGGTGTACTGTCTATTTATGCTTATAAGTCTGAATAAAAACCCTTTGTCGGACACTTTGAGCGGAGTATTCAACATAAGTTGCGATATTTCACAAAAAATAGGCTGCAATGCCTCATTTCTGTCACGTGAATTGTTTACATGGACCCGTACAATGAATGTTTTGTCTCAGATGCGATGCCATTTATCAGGAGAAATATTGCGAGCAGTTTTCTGTCTGATGGCTAAGTCGCTTCGTATACTCCACTCCTCACGCTCCGGTAGTAAACACACATCGGGATCGTCAAGGTCAGCTTTATCCTTTCACTTACCCTACGCAGTACGGCATAGCGTGTGTGTCGGAACGCTAATTAACCAAGCCAAACTGTCTGGCATTATCTAGTCAACATTAATCTCCAATCTAAATGTTCAGCAATCCATCTTGTGGCTGTTGTTCTGTAATTATATCAGCTTTTTCCTGCTGCCTCCCAGCCCAACTGCCTCTATTTATCTTGCTAGCAGCACGATATTTACCCAGCCTGTCCGGTGGTGATAATGCAGCAGGATGGTTATATACCGGCTAGCAGCTGTCAGTTAATTTCCTTCCACTCCAACAAATGCCTAAAAAGTCTTAAATTGGAGAGAAAGAGAGTGGCTGGAGAGCAAGTACTCGCAGTTCATCATTGTCGACTTCTTATGCTCGCCGCTGAAGTATCATGTTTCAGGTCAGGGAGATGTCGATAATGAATATAATGCTCAGGTTTAGAAAGGGGTTCGTTTTTTTTTTTTTTCTCCCCTTATCTAGATATGAAAATATGTTTTCTGGTTGGTATTAATTGGAAGTTTATAAAAGTTTATTATTTTAAATGACAATTGAAATATAACCATCATTTGTGACTAACGCCATACCGAACCCGATAAAATAAAAGTGTAGGCGTCAGTCACATTCTAAAATGTTTATATGGCCTGTGAGGTTTGGAGTATTCGAAGTATGATTTTGATCCCTCCGTTTAAGCACTCAGGAACAGCACATTTAAAATGTTCTCTAGAGTGGTGGAGGAGGAGGACCCTTTAAGTGCTGATTTCACTGTTATAAAAAATTGCCGGCGTGCTACCTCTAGATCTAGAAATAGGCAAGTGTGGTTTGCTTTATATGCTTTCTAAAGGTAAAGCCATCTCCTGTCTGAATTTTACCACCGACCCCTCAAATAACATCAAGGCCGAGAAGAAGCGCTTCACTGCATACTTGCAGCAATCTGGCAGGCTAGGTGGATACACCACAAAAGAAGTCACCAGAAAATTCATGCCTACTATTACAACAGTATATCTGAAATCTCCCATGGTTCTCTCCTGGGCTATACGTCACCTTTTTGTTGACTGGCCCATGGATGTATCAGAGGAAGGCTCAATGCACTCGGGATCACCGAAAACTCACAATGCCTCTGTAGGTTCCCTCGAAAGTTGGGACCACCTGATGTACGAGTGCGAAATATATGAAGGCTTGAGATGCCTTCTCCCGACTAATATATATTACCTTCCTAAAAACCAAGAACAGCACATCCTCGAAGGAGAAGACGACTATGTCGGCTTTACGCGCTGTGCACAGGATTTATTCGCGACGGGAGACCCTACCATGGATATAATCACTATCTAGATCATCATCTAAACCAAGAGAAGACAGCCACCTATATTTTGGGAATCAATGCAGAGGCCTACCAGCAAAGGACACTACACCACCACCAAATCTGAAAAAATCCAGTATAGGACAGCCGCAGCTGCATTCCTGTTTATGTCCCTACTGACTTAAACACAGATCACCGGATAGGACTTTAACTACATCAACATTGAAATTGACTTCACGACCGGACCTGAATGAGAAGAGTAAGAAGATTGTGCCAAATAGCGATCGCGCTTGTGCTCCCTTGCACGGCTACTGTTCTCCCCTGATGGCTGGTGCAGCATAAGCCATAGGCTTTCTTGCACCATGCGGCCATTACTAATACTGATACTGATATTTTCGCCTGATGGATGCATTCCATTGTACCTTGGGAATGCCTTCTTTATCCCCCATACTTCTACCTGTTCAGTCTCGTCTCCCCACTCTCTCTCTCTCTTAATTATAATTACTAGTGTCTGAACCATTGTTAAATTGCTTGAGCCCTACACCCAAAAACTTAACATTTATTTGCATAAATAGTACTTCTTTTTTGGCTGATCCATAACTATAATGTTTTTTTTTTTTTTTTAAAGGTCCTAGCCACTGAAATCTAATACTGAAATCTAAGGAAATTAGGTGGCAGGACCTGCCAGAGTAAATAACTATAATAGTGGTGTACCTGGTCTGCCTCCACGAGGCAGAGTGTGGACAACGTTGGGTCCACTTAGGGGCCCAGCGGCTAAATGACCAGAGGAACAACGGTACACGACACTACACATGTACAAAATCCATACACTTTTAAACCTCTGGCATTGACAGTGTTCTGTGTCACACTCACAATGTATAGCACGCGGAGATGGAGGAAACCCCTGGTGCCGTTTGACACTAAACACACTCTACTTCTACCTGTTCTCCCCCCTTTCTTGACTCTAAAGTCCACACACACACATTTTTTTTTTTTTTTTTTACATTGGTCTCTGTCAGGAAGCTTAGGCGACCCTGGCAGAGACTAGCCAGAGAATAATGGGCAGCTTGGCTACCTGGTGGGACCCCCACGTTGCCTTCTGTTCAGGCAACGTGGGGTACCACCAGGGGCCCTGTGGCCAAATGCCAGGACACCTAATGGAACTCAACACAAAACCACGTATTCAACACAGAACACTTTTCTAGCATTTACAACAGTTCTGTGTTTCTTCATAGTGTACCTGTGGTGCAGATGTGGGAAACCACAAGCGACGCCTGACCCTAATACTATGCACACTATGTTATAAAGAATTCCAGAACGAATTTTGGAATTTCAGAACTGCAAGGGAAGAGATTAGACTAGATTGATTGTTGGAAGTTTTCTTTTAGCCAGCAAATCGTTGATTACAGGAACAGGGGCTCACATCTGGTAATTATGGGCTTGGCACACCCAGGGTCCTGAGCTGGATATCATCATTCTTCTCTTTCTTGGTGATTCCCTTCTGTCTCTCTCTCTCAGGGTAATTCAGGATTTTTTTTTTTTTTTTTTTTTTTGGCTGGTGCAGCATAAGCCTCAGGCTTCCTTGCACCTTATGGCTGATAATAATAATATAAATATAAAAAGTTGCCTCCGCAGGTTGTTAAGACTGGCAGATTCAAAGGTCAAATTAATAGTTACCTAAGTGAGGAGGGAAGCTCATAATTTGTTTTGTATCTTTTATATACTTTTTCTTTTTTATTATTATTTATTAATTACTTATTATATCAATATAGTACAGTAATTATCTTGCACTCTATGGCTAATGTTAAATTCTGAATCTTGAAACAGACGCCAAGTTTTAGAGGGTGCATACCTCCCAAGCAATCCGACCTTTAGGGTAATCATCATATACCGGTTTTTTTTTTTTTTTCTTTTATAAGATACTTAAATTTTTTAAAGGCTGAAGGATATTAACAAAAATTTCGTTAAATCGGTCGCTGTAATATTACTATTGCTGAATATTACTTATAGAGGCCTAATATATCTCTCTGTTTTATGTATCTTAATGACACCAAAAATACACGGAAGTCGATCAACAAATCATTGTATAGATTCTATCAGTCTTTACCCCCAGTGTTAACCTTTTTAATTCATTCTGAACATGTCCTGATTTTCGGCACTGGATTTTTATCCAATACTGGATAAGTACTTTTATCCTGTAAGATTGATTGCAATTCGTAAAGATAAAATATCGGTTTTAATTTCCGGAAAAGGGGTGAGGGGTTACGACAGTTTACGACGCTATATGCCCTCTACCAACTGAGCAGTTAGCACCGAGAGAATAAATACATTAGAATTAATTCATATGCCCCTGGATCACAGCCAGTTTTGAAATATGTATAGTTCTTGCTCCTGGCGGGCAGTTGGTACACTGCAGCATAGACATTAAAGTTGTGGGGGGGGGGGGGGATTTTGATCTGTATGAATGCCTATATTCTTATTTGAACCTTTACTTTTTTCCTCACCCCACCTTTCGCATCTGACTCGTATATCTCACAGAAGAAATCGGGTTCTTGGGAATTGCTATATTCCTACTTCGGATTGGGCTGTGTGTTCAAAATGACTAGTAACAACTTCATTAAGGCTATATACAAATCTTTATTACACATATATATACAAGACAAGAAATTAAGAATAATTATGCACATATAACGTGATAACACCACAGATATGACACATTGTATGAACTAATTGGTTATGTAAATTTATATTCATATACATCACTTATCTAGCACAAGGATATTAACACTTTCATGAATTTCCATCATGATAACTTCTCTAATGTATCATCAATTTTTCTTTGGGATCACACTCAATTTCCACATTCAACTTTCTTATACAATCCTTCCTTCTTATATAGCAATACTAATCACAAAACCTCCTCTGGCTAAATTACCATGATGCAATTGAAACCATCCTATTAACTAGCTTTTATCTTGATTATCTGGTTCATACCAGCACTAAACAAAAAAAAAACCTTTCTGACTTGGGCACCATAGTACAACTGGATCATCATATATGACAGTATTTACCTTAATTATTCCTTTTAATTACCCCGTCTATATTAGCTACTTTACTTATATTCCTTCATATGTAATTTGACCATCCCCATATATTCTCCGTTCATTACTATGTTCTAACACCACACTATACTCATCTGCATGTACATACATATATCTTAGTGTATAATTTCCCATATGACCTTCCCCTATAATTCTCTTATTATTCCCTATAGTCCTTCTTATAGTTTAAAGAGTGCTTATGTTAACTGCGCACTTACTTCTAATTTTTGGCGGGATATCTCCGTTAGGGCCTCTATCCTTTCCTCGTTCAGGGCTGCTATCTTCCGCCATCCAGAGCAATATCTTACGGCTTCCAGAGAAATATCGTACAACATTCAGGACTGCTACTCAGCTTTCGGGATCTGCTACTCTGTCTGTCAGGACCGCTACCTATTCCTGTAATCTTGCATGTATACCAATGCTAGAAGTATAGTAAATAAATTTGATGAATTTTAGGTGTTGGTCAAGACATCAAAGGCGGATATTGTTGAGATAGCAGAGACGTGGTGTCACACAGATATAAGGAATGCCGAACTGGAATTTGGGGAGTACAATGTGTACAGAAAGGATAGACAGGATAGAAAAGGAGGAGGTGGTGTGCTGTTAATTAAGAAAAACATAAAATCAAAAGAAGTGCATCCAGTTGATATAGATGAACAGTGCACTGTTGAGTCAGTTTGGCGTGACATAAGCACTGCGAAAGCAAAAATTAGAGTAGGAGTGTGTTATAAGCCTAATGACTCCAATGAATACAATGAACAGTTGTACAGAGAAATAGAGTGGGCTAGTAAATCAGAATGTCTTATAATAGGGAATTTTAAATTCCCAGATATAGCTAGAACTTATGGGTTGGTCACTCGCACACTAGTAAGACTTTTGTGGATTTATTGGATGATTGTTTTCTGCAGCAACATGTTCGAGAGGCAACCAGAGAAAGTAACACTCTTGATCTGGTTATCAGCAGTGATCATTCGTGTATTAAGACTTTGCAGATAAAGGAACCACTACGTGGCAGTGATCACAGTGTACTGATGTGGGATTTACTTAAAGATTTAATTACCATCAGGGGTAAAGGAAAGGGTTTTTGCTTCCGTAAATGTGAGTACAGTGGTCTCAGACAGTTTTTAAATTCTGTACAGTGGGAACAACTGATGATATTACTAACAGCACATTCTAAGTGGGAAACATTCAAGGAATTAATCGTGGAAGCTACTAAAAGTTTCTTACTTATTAAGAAATATCGTTCAAGGTTTAGGCCTAAATGGTTATCAAATGAACTAATGAGACTCGTAACAGAGAATAAAAATGCATGGGATGCATATAAATTATCAAGCGACTCAGAAGCCTATGGCAGATATAAGCTAGTCTGTAATCAAGTCACAAAGGAGGTTAGGCAGGCGAAGGCAGATT
This sequence comes from Mastigoproctus giganteus, assembly GCF_048544385.1. NCBI lineage: Eukaryota > Metazoa > Arthropoda > Arachnida > Uropygi > Thelyphonidae > Mastigoproctus > Mastigoproctus giganteus. The sequence goes on from NC_143582.1 coordinate 138,311,850, forward strand.
ACGAGAAATCTTTGGCAAAGGATGCAAAGAAAAACAGCAAAGAGTTCTTTACTTATATAAACTCTAAAAGGAAGGGGATGAATCTGATTGGGCCACTTGATATCGATGGTTCGACTGTTGATGATCCTGCTCAGATAGCAAACAAACTGAATGAGTATTTTGCATCTACATTCACACATGGGGAGTTATTAAGGTGTGAAAATGGCAGAAGGTTGTCAAATTGTAGCAGGGTGCTTAATGATTTTGTAATAACTGAGAGCAAAGTGGAGGAGAAATTGTTGAAGTTAAACATAAGAAAAGCACCTGGGGTGGATGGGATCTATTCAGTTATATTAAAGGAGGCGGCAAAGCAACTAAGCGAACCCTTAGCCATAATTATGAGAGCATCCTAGGACTCAGGGGAGGTCCCCACGGACTGGAGATGTGCAAATTTATCCCCAATTCACAAAGGGGGATCGAAGGGTGACACGAGTAATTACAGACCAGTTAGTTTAACTTCTGTTCCTGGCAAAATAATGGAGTCACTGATTAAAGATGCATTGCAGGATCATCTAGACAAGACTGCATCAATAATTCAGACACAGCATGGGTTTGTTAAGGGAAAACCTTGTCTGACAAATTTGATAGGATATTATGATGTGATTACAAAGGAACTGGATGCAAAAAATAATTTTGATATCATATATTTGTATTCCAGGAAAGCTTTTGACACTGTTGCGCATGCAAGACTATTGTACAAATTGGAGCAGAATGGTATTAAGGGTAAGTTGCTGCAATGGATAAAAGGAGGGTTGAGTGGAAGAAGACAGGGGGTGGTAATTAATGGGTGCTGCTCTTCGTCGACTAATGTTATTAGTGGAGTCCCACAGGGTTTGGTGTTGGGTCTTCTGTTGTTTTGTATATTTATCAATGATATTGATGAAGGTATATCAGGCTTAGTGTCGAAGTTTACAGATGATACAAAGTTGACAGGGTTGTTAACGACAGTAATGGCAGTATGCTGCTGCAACAGGATCTAGATAATTTGGGCAGATGGGCTAAGAAGTGGCAACTGAAGTTTAACCTTGGCAAATTCAAAGTACTGCATATGGGTAGAAGTAACCCCAGAGAAACGTACCAACTGTGTGGTACTACACTTAAGGTGGTAGAAAATGAAGTAATTGTGATTGAATAAAGAAAATGAAGTAATTACTGGGCGTAATTGTGCAGTCAGATATGAAGTTTTCTGAGCAATGCAGACAGGCTGCCAGGGCAGGTCATGGGGTTTTGTCAATGATATATAGGAATTTTGCTAGCAGGGAAAAAGAGGTGATTGTCCCTCTGTATAAGGCAATGGTCAGGCCACGCCTTGAGTACTGCGTACAGGTCTGGAGGCCTCATTTTAGGAAGGATGTAGATTTGCTTGAGCGTGTACAGAGAAGGGCAACAAGATTGGTGAGGGGAATGAAGGGATCCTCTTACCAAGAGAGGCTTAAGTTTTGCAAATTACAGTGTCTGGAGACTAGGCACCTGCGCGGTGATCTGATTGAGGTGTATAAGGCCTTGAATGGGTTGAGCACGCTTAATTCTGATGGGATCCTTCCACTTGTTCAGATGGTGGCATAAATTCAAATTAAGAAAAGGCAGATGTAGAATAGATGTGCGGAAATTTGCCTTTAGCCAGCGGGTGGTTAATTGCTGGAACAAACTTCCATCTGTCGTTGTGGAAGTTGATAAGGGTAAATAAATTTAAGGAGGAACTGGGCAGTCATTTGGAGGGAATGGTGTGATTTTTATTTTTTTTTTTATGCTGATGCTGCATAAGCTCATACACTTGCTTTCTTGCATCACATGCCACAACTACTGCTACTACCTTCTGTTCCAGGGCTGCTACTTTGCCTTTCAAAACTATTTCAGAGTATTATCGCCTTGCTCGGGAGACTTGGTCATCTATGTGAATCTGCTGCTCTCATTCTCACTGTTTGCCGAATTCCCTTTAACTACCCCTTACACGTTCACTCCCTTACATTCCCGATAACCTCACTTCGACTTTTTCCGGCGACTATCTCCTCACTATATTTCACTCAACTCTTTCTCATTTTCTTTCCAAAAAAAACTCCTCTTTTTTGGCGCTCTCTCTCTTTTTGTTCCCCGAAATCTACACTGCCCCCTCGAGCCTGGCACGCCTCCCCCAAGGACTCCAACCAATCCTCCCCTTACTGTTTAAATTTACGTTCCGTTTCATTCGCTAACACCTTTCTCCCAAGCTGTCTCCCTAGTGCCACATGCTTCTTGATTAGACCGGGGTTCGAGCCCGTCACCACCAAATACGGAGGATGCGGAAAGGTCAGGGAATGACAACCGCATATTCCGGAGCAATATGGCCTTAGTTGCTAATGCTCCTAAAAAGCAAACAACAACGTCTCCCTAGTGCGCAAATCAACCTCTTTTTCGAACCTCTTATTTTTTTTTCACCGGCAGCATGACCCTTTGATGTCCACCGGCAACCTCCACAAACACTCATTTTATTATCGCACCTTTCTTTCTAACAGTATCAGAAATTCAAATATCAGTCAGCCTGACGCCAGTTTTAATTTGAAACGAACACTGGATGAGCACTCCCTTCCTGTTTTGGTCTGACGGTGTTGTAGAACAAAGGAGGCGCTTCGTCTAATCCCGTCTCCCGTCCTATTGTTCGTTCTCAAGCAACCCTTTTCCCGCCTATTTTCAAATGGCACCCCTTTACCTAGTCCTGCTGTTCCTGTTTGCTCTTTTGTATTATGGGAATTGATAGTTTACCCCTTTGCTACCATTCGTAATTCTCACGCTTAAATTATCCCATCTCTAAATATAACGTTCTTCTATTTTAATCTTACTTTGAGAAAAAAACCAAATATCTTTATTTTGATTAATTTGTAAGATTTTACATCTTATAAAGTCTTGCAAGAAGGCTGAAGTTATTCGTTGAGGTGTTGTCTGTTGGATCCAACCAGGAAACATACATGCTTCTCGTCAGGTGGGCCATTGGCCTTATTCTGGACCCGGTCGCCGTTCCAACAACATATGGCGTTCTTAAATATGGTCAACTGGTCGAAGAAGTCCTAGTTTCTTACACTACTAACATTTTGATACACGAGAGCAAATGAATCTGAGGGGAACCTTTCTGATGGCAGGTCGCATATTCTTTGCAGGGGATCGATATGATTTCTTGGTGATAAGAGTTTCAATCAGAAAAGATACTTGGGATGTGGACCTGCCTCTGGTGGGAGTACGGCTGGCTGGCAGCGATTTCGACCCAGGAGAGGATACAGCCCGCCCGACAGGCGGGCTGTCTCCTCTCTTGGAAATAAACCATGTCAGAAATTTTTTCCAGAGAATGTGGTGGTCACCATGTTATCCCTGGCATCTGAATTGATGGTCTAATTCTCATTATGTGGTCTTACATAATTGGTCCAATATTCAGTCTGTAAACATGATTCTATTAAATTAAAAGGCTCAGCAGTAATCTGAGCGCAGGGGACAATATCAATAATTTTTTTTTTTGGACGGGGGGGGGGGTGCTGCTTCGGCTTCAGAAACATTGGTGCAATTTTACATTGCAATTTTACAATTATCATTGCTGCAGTTACATTCCGGGTGAGAAGAAACTGGCTTCTGAGCTTTCGGTACAATAGTTGGGTTTTGGGGACGGTGGCGATTCGATCTAGTTTTCGAAGGTGGCGATTCGATGCGAATTCATATTAGTGTAACGAGGCTGTTGTGGGAGTCGAGCTTCTGGGAGGAGACGAAGACTGTATTTTTTCTTGAACACCTTGGAGAATTTCAGACCTGAACTCACGCAGTAACTCGACCAGTGTAAGGTTGCTTTGACTAGCGGGCTTGGTCATCGAAGACAATTACCAGTCTTTCAGTACGTTTTTCGCCATATTGTTTATTTCCAGATCCGGAAAAAACTTTCTTTGTTCTTGGACACTCATTTGGAAGGGCCAAGGTCGATCTGTGCGGCGGTGCTTATTGAGGCAATGGATACTTCAAGTGACAGGGGTGTCATTGAGCAATTTAAATTCTCACACATTACTTTGAGTTCAACAGTGCCTATCATAGCAGACTGACTGCAGGGAAAGAGTGATACACACAGCTATTGATGGAAAGACTGCCCACCAGCCAAATTGATACCACACAAATTGAGATGACTATAATAAATGGTCACAACTTAAGGCAGGCCATGACATGGACTGAATTGGCTGGCCTTGAGGTAAAAGTGTAGCATTGTAAAATCCCAAGAAAGATATTGTGAAATATGAAAGCAGCTACCAAAACAAATAGGCATGAAAAAGGAAACTATATTAAACACAAAGGATAAGAAGGAAATTGAACTAATGAAAGGCAACAATCAACCAGCTAAAGTTGGAAACAAAATACTGCATACCCAGCAACAAAATAAAGACCACTGGACAATTGCTGAGTACATGGCAATGGGTGAGATGTCTTAAAGGTACATACCCAGAAAGTAGGGAACAGGGTACTACACTGGTAGAGACTGGATAAATGGTAACCAATTATATAACATCAAAAGCCATCATCCATTGTCAGGACCTAAAGGGCTGGCTCTACCACAACTGACTGGTACCCCATTCTTGGCAAACCATGCTAAAAATGATCATCATAGCTATAAGTCTGTAAGATCATGGGGGAAAATGCAAGCTATTGAAATATAAGACATGATAAGGAACAGACTTAACTACAAAGCCAAATAGATGCACTAAACAAAATGCACTGGTCAACCTGTTTAAACTTGAGGAAAATTATTGCCTACCAACAACAAATATAAACTACTGTACACCATTAAGGAAAGGTGAATTGGGCCACATACAGGCACATATCCAGAACTGTGCGATCTCCATAGTGTCATACATAAATGGTGCCGCCAGGGCACAAAGGGTGGACACAGCATTGTTAGGAAAGCATGGTATAATTAGTAAACTAAGACACCTTGAACACACTGGGAATGTAAGATAAAGTAGCCAATATTCTGACAATGGACAAGCAGTCACAAGCACATATAAGAATGAAGTGGTTTCTCTGTCCTACTCCAGATTACTAAACTATAGCCTGCCCATAAGTACAAACAGCTGCTGTGTGCTCATGGCAGAATTGTCACAAATTGTATCTGGCTGAGTAGACTGAGAAGGTAAGGAATCATCGAACAAGGTGCCACATTACAGGAGAGTGTACAAGAAATGCTTTACACATACATAACCACAGAGTACAAGGTAGAATGTGCTGCATGATACAACCTAAATAGCATATGAATAGGAAATGAAAACAGTATAATAAACACACATCCAGATCATTATACGTAAGATTACATTACAAGTACATATGTAAGAAGATTAAGAAACGTACAAGGTGCTGTAGGAATGCAGACTTGACAAGAAAACAAATTACTGACAACAATTGACAACAGTAGCTTGCACTGATATGAATGCAATAATCAAATCTGCCCTAAATCAAAGTAAAACTAACAACCTACCCGGTTCCACATACAGCCGCAGTGTGATTATGATTAAATAATCACAAATGTGCCTGGCTGAGTATACTGAGAAGGATGTAGGTAGCCCAGAGGCTCCTGCCCAGGAATCAAGGAACATGAGGTAATATTACTGGAGAGTAAGACAAGAAAAGACTCAGACATACAAACCACTGATACAGGGCCCTGCATGGTGAAACCTGAATAGCGTATGGGCAGACAGGCCTATCTTATTATAACTCATTCAGACCATCATAAGTAAGTCTATGTTATAAGTACAAATGCAAGGACACAGAATACAAGCTGCTGGGGGAAAACAGACTATTAAAAGTAGTCTGACTATAATGGTTTAGCAGTTATAAGCTCCCTATCTGAGAGCAATTGTTTAACCTGTTCTACCACAGACTAAAATCTAGTACCTACCCTGAAGTAATGGAACAAGATGCTACATCACTAGTAAGTGCTATATGAAATGCTCAGAAATTGCACAACTAATGACTACAAGGCAGATATCCTGCAAGGAAAACATGAACATCACAGGGGTTCTCATTATCTGACTCGCCATGAACACACGCCCAGTTCATTTAAGCAAGAATAAATGTAGGAGAATAAATGTTATAAATGTAAGAGTTCAAGCAAGTTGCTGTGGGAAAACTAGACTAGACAAGCAAACAAATACTGATTAGAATGTTAAATAGCTACATGTACTACAAATGAATGCAGAAGAGTAACCTTTTACCTAGAGTAAAACTCAATATCAACCCAGATGCAAATACAGTCAGCTGTGGGCCAATGACTGAACAGACACAAACTGTATCTGGATGATTACACTGGGAAGGAAGGTGAGTAGGTAGTAATAGGAGCTCCTGCCAAGGAACATGGAATATGTGTTGGATTATCTGGAGAGGGTTTAGGGAATGATTAGGCAGCTTACCCAGTACAAAGTAGATTGCTCTCCAGGAGGCAACCTGAACAGCAATTGGGCAGGCATTGCCTATCAGACTTAAATGCACATCCAGATCAAAACATGTAAGACTATACTAAAAGTATAAACACAATTAGTGAAATATACAAGTCCCTGTGGGGAAACTAGACTTAAGAAGTAAACAGTAAATAGACTCAAATGGCCAAACAGACATAAGCATTCTATAAGATTGCTATAGCCTAATCTGTCTTACACAAGATAAACAAACTACTATCTACCCGGAACCAAAAAGAGTCCACTGTATGCTATGGCTGAATAGTACAATGGTACCTGGCTGAGCACGCTGCGAAGGTACAGTATGTAGGGAGTCACAGGGCTTCTTGTCCAGGAATTGGAATAAGAAGCTACACCATTGGAGAGTGATATATAAATGCTTAGGTCATACATAATTAATGAAACAAGGTATTGCCTGATGGGGAAAAGCCAATATTGATTAGGGACTGGCATGGTCCATATCTTATAAGCACACACCTAGAACCTTACAGGTAAGACCAGACATATGCATAAATGGAAGAGTATTGAAACATGAAAGTAGAAGGGAGAAAACCAGAATAGACTGAGCAACAAATACTAGTGCAACGGTTAAACAGTCTAAGTACTTATATGAATGAAATAGCTAAACCTATCTGCCCCAAACAAACTACTACCCACCCAGAAGCAAAATAGTCAGCTGTGAGCATATAGCTGAAAAGCACATATTGTAACTGGCTGAGTACATTGTGAAGGCAGAATGAGTAGGACGTCACAGGGCTTGTCCACAAACATGGAATAAGATGCTACATCCCTGGAGAGTGCTATATGAAATGCTTAGGACATTTGACTGTGGGCAACAAGGTACTTTATCCTGCAAGGGAAAAACCTGAATTGCATAGGGCTGGCAGTGTCTATCCTACTATAGGCACACATCCAGGCCCTATAGGGAAGGTTGGACTACAAGGATAGGTGCAAGAGTAGGAACTGTGTAAATTCCTGTGGAAACTAGATCAGACAAAGCAAACAACCCCATGTTCGCCAAGGTTAAACAGCTGCAAGTACTTCATATGGATGAAACAATCCATCCTGTGCCACTCTACAGTGAAACTTAGTACTGCTCAACTGCAAATGCAGGCCACTGCATGCTTGGTTGATTAGACGTAAGTTGCACCTGGCTGAGTGCATTGTGCAGGTAATGAGTGCAGGAGGGCACAGGAGTTCCTGCCTGGGAATCATGGAACATGAAGAAGCACTAAGGAGAGTGCTATGGGAAAGGTTCCAGACAAACGCAACAACTGAATAAAAGGTAGTTCCTGCATGGTGTTGTCTAGATAGCAAGCATGCAGGCCTTGCCTAATTTATTATAAATGCACATATAGATCAACATATGCAAGACTGTGCCATGACAACAATACCACCCAGGGAGACTGCGACAGGAAGACAAGGAACAGGAATAGGACTAACTGTGAATGGTGTTTAGTGACAATTTCTTTCTCTCTTTTATTGTGACATTATAATTACTGTGTTGTGACATTAACATCCACACTCTTCCTCCAGCCTAGGACAGGAATGGGCCCTGCAAGGCTGGTGGAGAGATGAACTCATAAACTTACTAAATGACAATTACAAACAACCATAGGAGTGTCCCCACTCTGGTCAGGATTGGGCCCTGCGGGAGCCGGGGACAAGAAAATCGCAATAAATTGCCGAACTCCTTAATGATAATTGTACTACCTATGTATTGAAGAATGAATAAAAGCTTTCTTTTTACAGGGTGCTCCCACACTGGTCAGGATGGGCCCTGCAAGTGCTGGGAGCATGAGCATGGGATAAAGGTAAGTGACATCTCTTATAAGTATGATTATTGTTAATAGATTATTCTTGTTTGGTCTATTCTAGACCTTGCTAGTTGGCCCATAGGGCACTAAGACGATAGTAGAACCTGGCTGCCTCCACGTGGCTAGGGACGGGAGCGGGGGGGGCTGGGACTAAATTCCGCGGCCCCCTGCTGCTAAACGCCAGAAGCCAGCCATAAACAACACACACAACATACTACATACACTAAGACAGTGATAAAATGTAACTACACTAATCCGTAACTCGATAACTGCTTGCCGTTCTTCTTGTTGTACTTGATTAACTCTATAGTAATTGGGTACAGCGAAGAGGTAATCAGTAACCTAGAAAATAGTACAGAAGGAATTGGGTAGGAGGGATGGACGGTTCTTACCGAGTTTCACGTTGGCTGCTGACATTCCGCTCCGGAGTGTCTGCAGCCAGCCTGCAACGACGGTTGTAAGATGTTAACTTTTATCTCATTACATACTTAAGCTTATTAAATATAGATTAATTATAGACTAATTATTCTTTTCAAAATTCAAAAACTTCTTTTCTTTTATTATTAGAGAAAAATTTTAGCTGGCTTTAATAACCGCTTAATAAACGGCGGACATAGGGGGAACCCTGGAAACCGCCAGTAACGTACAAATTACTTTGCAGACTTTGCAGTGCATTGCCTCTATCAGGGAGCTCAAGCGACCCTGGCAGAGGCCAGCCAGAGTATGATGGGCAGCCTGGCTCACCTCCCAGTGATGGTGGCGGGCAACATAGGGTCCCATTAGGGGTCCTACGGCCAAGAAACCAGAGAAACAACAGAACCAAACACAATACTATACACATACAACATGCCACACACATTTCTGGCATTTACAGAGTCCTGTATACTTCACAAGGGTACAGATGGTGCAGTTGTGGGAGACCACAGATGGCACCTTACCCTAAACACTGTAAAAAAGTGCATTCGATTGGATGGTAGCATTTTGATCAGGGGTTTCTGCTGCTTTCAGAGAAACATCTTTTTGTATGTTGTTTGATGTACACAATTGATTATCACCATTTTCAGATGAGAGAGGATCACAGGTTGTTTCCGACTCTTTCGTGACGGTAGGTATACGAGGGACAGAAATGGCTAGACTTAAAGTGTCTTGGCATTTTAAAAATTTGCGAAATATATACAGTATTTGTGAAATATATAAATTATAGTTTATTATAAATTATTTTTAGATATATATTAAAGAACCATACATTTTTATATTACCTTATAAATTATATTTATATTATTTTTCTGTTAGTTTCAACTGAGGATCCGCTTTTCAACCTTTTCCCCTATTCCAGTTCTTCGTCATTAGCAGCATCAGGTTTATCAGTATGCAGGTAAGCGATATACTAAAATATGTAATTCATGTAGTTGTCATACAACTAAACTTTTTTCTTATTTGATACCTCTGTTATTTAATTCTGTTTCAGCATAGTTAGAGCGTTATCTGTTCGTCACAGAAAGCACAGTTAAGACTAGAATAAAAAATATGATTCAGCGTGAAACTCAAGGTTTGTTTTCAAACATGATTGCACGAGTTTCCATTTCAAGATAACACTGCGCATAGAAGCGTGATTCGTCCTCTCTCCCCTGCTAAATATCAGCTGCTCATATTAACGATTACTAACAGGGAATATCGGCTGGGGGGGAGTAGTCACGTAATATACGTGACCTACTGGAATAGCAAATAGATGCATGAATGCGTCCCGGGGATATGAAACGTTTATTTCATAATTAATATTAAATAAGTTAGTCATGCAAGATTTATTGCTTCATTGTGAATTCCCATCTGTAATTTTTCACCACGCCTGTTTTCTTCAAGGCGAACAGTTTCCCGGCACTTGGGGGAAAGCAACTTGAGCTGAAACATAAAATCTTTATTATCATCAAGTATGACACGTGTAACATCTTCAGTTAGATAAATAAGCAATAAAGCGCGTCATTGCTCTTCACTCACCTGTTCAATAGCATTGCTGGAAGAACCGAAGATTACATCACTGTTTGATAGTCATTTAATTCTTGAGGATACATGACTTTTTGCCTGAGTATTGTCGAGATTTCAAAAAAAAAAAAAAAAAAAAATTATGACCAGCCAAAAATCTGATAGTTTGAGAGGTTTCATGGTAGAGAATTCAAAATTAAACTTGTTGAGAATACGCATCAAAAATACTCGTAAGTTAATAATACAGTCTGAAAAGAGAGACTGCTCAGAATTGAGATTGGTGCAAAAGAGCATTTGGAAGAAGTTCGTTCTCATTCAGTGGAAAGAGCTGATTGCAATGCGACGATATTGAATCTGTTACACGTGATCAAAACCGTTCTCGAATATATGTTCTCAATATTAGCCTCGAGTTTTGCAAAGATAAATCGCATTATCTGTCGAAAAGGCTGGACCAGAAATTGAGTGTATGATAGTTGACCAGAATTTATTGAGTTAATTTTTAAATACGAAAGTAAATGATTGATAGTTTACGCAAATTACTAATAGACATTAAATCAGGATATTATAAGTACTACGATAACCATTGAACGAATAGACTATTTGCATCCAGACTGCTCGATCAACTATTATCGTAGTGCTTATGATATCCTATAATGTCTTAATTAGACCACTCATTATGTACTCATTACACAAATGGATAAATATCATTGCATTTACAAATAGTTCAATATTTTTTGTGACCCGTGGCGTCCACTTCAAATATAAAAGGGCACTTGTGATTTCCACCTCAAATATAGAAATGATCCCTTTGTGAAAAAAGGTTGGGAAACACTGGTCTAATGGATAAAAGAATGACAAGTGCGTTTTCATTGCTTCGGAAATACGTGATCAAATTCAGACGTAGGCGTTTATTTCTTTCTTTATTTAATATTACTAATTATTCCTTGATTCCTTTGAAAGAACGGTTGAACGAAGTGATATCTATAAAAATGAATGTCACCAGGAAAGGAATTTATGGATTAAATAAAACTAACACTTGAACATTAAACCGGAACTTTATTTTTGACCTTTATATCGTATATTTTATTTAGTAATGAAATATTTTTGAAAATTTGAGAATGTGTACCGGTAAATGTTAGGAGTTTATGCCATTGTTTCAAGTTTCGTACAGTAGAGTCTGATAAAGCCGGGACATAGCATATGGCGATATTTTGAAAGTCACGCACGTACCGTAAGTATTTGGGAGTAATTTATTATGTGTGTATTCCACACTCGGCAAGCTAAGGTGAGCCGATAGCATAATTTAACGCACTCAAATGTGAGCAGATACCAAATTTTAATTTTACTGATGTCAATTCCAGGGTTTAGTGTCAAACAACGTTAACTACAAAATTATTTTGTAGTTGATGTTTTTGTAATTAACAAAAAAAGTCATTTGACATTTTCTTGGTTTACAAAATGTACTTACAGCCTAAACTAACATGTAAAGTACCACAGAGATGCAGTTCTATGACATGCCTCTGCCTTTCTACGGTCGTATTTTTCAGGTTCTACAATATTATTAAAAAAAAAAAAAAAATCATCATATACAAGGCAATACTTTAAATCTGGCTCGGCCCTACGCCCGGTTAGATCAACTTGTTGGACTACGTTTGTTTATTATTCCCTGTTATTGTAGCATTCTTAGTAATGAATAAATTATTTCATTTCTACTAAACTATTTTCTCTCTTAAAATTATTAATATTAGTAGTGGAAAATGATGCAACAAAGCAAGCTTAATACAGACAGCATCAGCAAAAAAAAAAAAAAAAAGCTTTCTCACATAACCTGTCCTTTTCCCCTCCAATAGTTAGTCGAATTCTTCCTTAAATTTATTCAAAACAACTTATTTCTACAACAACAGATGGAAGTTGTTTGTATTAACAATAAAACTCAATACATGTACTAGGGTTATGGTAGTAATATTAATAGTGGCAAATGATGCATGAAAGCAAACTATATAACACCAACCGAAAATATATATAAATAAATAAATAACAATAAAAAAAAAACACTGAAGAATATTTTCTCTAGAATTTTCTTGAATTTATTCAAACTGTCCCCTCTCAGCAACACCAGATGGGAGTTCCAGCAATCAACGGCCCTCTGAATGAAGGCAAATTCCATACATCCGACCTGCAACCATCCTTCCTCAGTTTAGTTTCTTAATGTACTTAAAATTTCCTTTATCGATTAATATAATACTAATATACAGGGTGTTTCAGTTAAACGTTTCAGAACTTCTGAGAGGGGTAGGGTACATCCTGACAACTCGAAATCATATAGCAATGTGAGGTCGGAAATGCTTTCCTGAAGCGGTGTTGTACACAGAAGCACCATAAAAAGAAAAGAGACCGTAAGTGAGAAATCGTTTTAATAATACATGAAAAGAAGCAAAAGGTACATGGATTAAAGTAAGTGTTCGAAGTTTCTTCCACGGGCTACAATGCACGCCTCACATCTCCGACGCATGGACATCCGAACATTCTGGAATACTCCAGGCGAATTTCGAATTTCTTCGGCAGCTACTGCGATTCTTGCAACCAGCTCCTCAGCATTGTCAACAGGGATGTCAAACTAGCGATTTCATATGACCCCAGAAGTAAAAATCAAGACATGATAGGTCGGGTGCCGAGCAGGCCAACGCACGGGACCACCACGTCCGATCCACTGTTGACCAAATGTGACATCCAGGTAGTTACGAACATCTCCGCTATAATGGGCAGGGGCTCCATCGTGTTGGAACCACATTGTCTGTTGCGTCGATGCAGAAATCTGTTCATCTCTCAAAAGTTGTGGCAATACTTGCTGCAGAAAGATCAAGTAGATAGGTCCGGTTAGACGACACGGTAACAGGCAAGGTCCGATGAGGTGATCTCCCATAATACCGGCCCATTCATTGACCGAAAATCGAATCTGTGCTGCACGACGTCGCACGACGACTTCTGTGTACAATACCGCTTCAGGAAAGCATTTCCGACCCCACATTGCTATATGATTTCGAGTTGTCAGGATGTACCCTACCCTCTTAGAAGTTCTGAAACGTTTAACTGAAACACCCTGTATATATATAAACATAAAAATACACCTTGAAATATTGAGAATAGCTGATCCAGATCTCTAATATGAATCCTCCGGCCTATAACACCTGTATAAACAGAGTGGTTTAGCTGTTAATTAAAGTTTTATTCTGAGCCCTCGACCTAAGGTCTTTTTCTTACAGACATAATACACTGTCGCAATATGGACTAAGTTGCTAAGGCGCCTAAAAATGCTAACAACAAAGATATAAGCATGTACTCCAACTTTTTAGATATAGTTTTTTATTGTATTTATAATTAAATATACTTGGACATTTTAAAAGTTCTTCTTAAGCCTAAATGATTAATAAGTTTAGTCAAGCAATTTTTCAAAGAGGACGTCATGCGTCTTCATTAGACCCTACCGAACAAAACATTACGACGTTAAACCAGTTGCTTTCTTACAAGCACCGCAGATGCTCAGAAAATTTCCGATGCGATCCTTCGACATAAAAGATTTGAGCACCACTCATCTACATTGTTCGATAAAATTAAAATTGCACTCGTATTTGTAATTTGCATAGATGCACAATGACTTTCAATTACCGCGTATTTGCTATTTGTGTTTCCTACCTACAAAATTTATTTTCAACTTAACGTACGTTTATTTTCAATATTTATTTTACCTTCATTCTTTACCAATTACTTCGTTAAGGCTTTCTATTTTATTCTCTAGCACTCATGCATTTCTCTCTCTCTCTCACGCACACAATTATAATACTAATCCAAAATACATTCTTCCTTGTTATTACCAACATTTTCATTGTTTAATAACTATCTAAAAAAATCCAGCCAACCACTGAATAATATAATATAAATACAATAAAAATGATTGAATATATCTTAAGATTCACTTTCAAATATGTACATTAAAACTTTACTCATATAGCTGAAATTGTGTCAGTTCTCACTCAACTGTTAATGTTTATTGACAGTTCTGCTGACGGATCCCTTACATTTTGTCCACAGCGCCAATATCTGCTTCATCCAGGCCATTCTTTCCGCAGATCTTTGCTTTCATACCTCCAGTTCCCAATTTTTGTGGCCAATAATGCTGGACACCTTAGCTCAACCGCGTAATTTCAGTGCACTGTGTGCCACAGTCCATAATAGGCAACAGATCGCACTTCGTCAATGGATTTTCATATATTTTCCCTACCTAATATCATAACTCCTTCTTGCCCATCAGAAATTGTGCAACGAGAGCTAGTACGCTTGAGTCGGTTCACATTCAGTTTGAGAAGTTTGAAATTTGGGATGGCTTGACAAATCTTTCTTTATGAATCAAATATAAAATTCCACGAAAATACGTCCACTGGGAGTAACTCTGTTACATGCGTACAGATGGACAGGCCGGCAGACAGACATAGTTGAAGACGTTAGGCGCTTATGCGTGATAAAAATCACGTGCCTAATAAAAAATTTAGTCCTTTAACTTAATGATATATGTATTATGAGCATATAAAACGTGCCAGAGTCAGAAGAAAAGCCAAAATACACTAAGAAAGATATTCGAAGAATACAAACTTTCTGACGTGTTCTTTTAAGTCAGATTGCACTTCAGAGAAGACAAATTGCTAAGACATGTTAATGTATTATACTCGTTATTACATTAACAAGTTATAAATATTATACACGTTAATGTATTATGAATTCGAGGTCTAGTCTTAGAATCGGATCATAAGAAGACCATACTCTGAGCACGCCCTTCCTTAACGCTTGTTGGCATATGCTTTACGGACTTATTCTATCCCCAAAGAAAGAAAACAGCCATAAAAGCGATCGAGTGTTATCTTTCCGTGACATCATCTCACGAGTGGCTCTATCCACCCAAAACGAAGTATCCACTAACGATTTACCGTTTTACATCGCCTTATCAACCGTGCAGGGAGCTAAATTACGTTAATAAAATACCGAAGAGAGTAGAGAGGGGGCAACGAATTCCAATAAGGAACCGAAAGAAAATCGCTGTGGATAAGGTTCTGATATAAAGCAGACGTCACCGCGTTCCGCCACGAACGATGCGGTTCTCAAATTAATATTCTGGCGTGGTTTATGAGCAGCAAATTGAATCGTTCCGCTAGATCAGAGGGCTCCTTTCTTTCATAAGACAATGGCAATTAGTGTTATTTCTCCCCACTGTACCTGTTCATCTGTATCTACATTTGTTATTATAGATTGTTAAATCGAAGGTGTGGATGTAATTTCTGCCTTTAAGGGGAGCCGACTAAGGCAATAACATTGTTTTAGAATGTGCTGGCTGATTGTAAAATCGATGCCACTAAGAGGTTTGAGGAGTAAACTGCTCTTAACATTCCCCTAAATATGGATTTTCGGTGTATAAATTTCGATAAGATAAGTAATGAATTTGGTCTGCTGGAAGCTTTTAGCAGCGTAAACGTGGGTGCGTGTTTCCCGTATCAGTTAATGCATGAACTTCTTTTAAAGTAGAATATCGTTATGTCAAGTTTCATTGCTGCGGTGCCGTTCTTGTAATTGAATAGCTTAATTGTTCCGTCTGCTGCGAAATCCATCCAATCATTGTTATGACTTTGTCTTTTTACTTCGGCATACTCCCCTTCTTCAATAATATTCTCATCAGTTCTCTCTTTTTTTATTAACACTTCAGTAATATTCACTTCGTTTCAGTAAAATAAAGCTTTAGGAATATTCCATTGTTTTCTGTAATGGATCAGAAAGAAGGAAATGTATTAAGCCTAAAAGAAAAGTTGGATTTACCGCCTCATAAATGGATCGTTTCTAGTCCACGTTCGCGGGAATATGAAAATGGGGTTTCTGAGGAATTATTTGATCAAAGTCGGAACCTTTTTGGGATATATGGGCTATCAGTTCACGCACCCGGGATGCCTATATCCCTACCGAAGAAAAGGCAGCAACTTGTAATCTAATTGCGACTTGATTGAACAAATTCTTGTGGAAGATGCCAAAAGGTGTAGAAAATTTAAGGTTCTTTACAATTTAGGACGAAAGCGTCAAGCTAGGAAAAACTAGTGCACTGTTGGGCACGAATTTCAAGGCAAAAAATATAAGTCGGCTTATATTCCGAAATGTACGATACCATTCGAAGGATCTTATTTTCATTTAAAAAATTCATGAAAAAGAACGTTTGGAATTATTAAACGAGCGTGCAAATTTTATACTAAAACATTAGAATTTCTAAACAAAGTAAAATACAGTTTTTAGAACTTAAAAACTAGAAGAGTAGGTATAATTATCAAGGCACTGTCTAAAGTCCAGAGACCCATGGGCCTCTGGACTTTGGAGAGTTACAAAAAAAATCGTGAAAAAAAAAATAGGATGCAAAATAATGAGATATTATTTGAATCTATTTTGTATTTAACAAATGCTTTTCTAGCATTTTTTTGTGCGGGTGCACTAATTGTTGAAGAAAACCCTATTCGAAAATTATTTGAGGCCCTTTTGAGCTTGAGGACTAGACGAAATGGCCCTTATGCTCTTCCACACTAATAGGCCTTGATAATATAATTATAACCACCGCGTTAATGCTGGATACTCTCATATATTTATTCTCTAGGCTAAAATGTGGGTTGGATTTGGTGCATCTCTGACGCTTGCGTAAATCTAGCCCTAACTGAGGGACAAAGCTGTTAATATTATAGACCGAGGTCGTAAAATAATATAACGTGAACGCGAAATAATACTGCGCCAAAAAAAAAAAAAAAAAAATCAGATGAAAGCATAACAGAACAGCTTTATTAAAAAAAAAATGCCAGCGAAAGTTAAAAAGTAGTGCTGTACATCAAACTGAAAATAATAATATTATAATTATTATTGAAATCAGTTTATTGAACAATAAATATGATCTGTACCCGCTTACACGGCTATTCAGCCAGGAAGGCGATCCATACAATTAATTATTTACATTATATACAATCTCTTAAAACATATAAATCATTTTTTTATCTCATGTTTTAAATAGAAAATCACCTTTTCGGCGACGCCATTTATTTAAAAATAGTAATCCGAACACATCTCGTAGTAATACAAGATTCCTTCTTCTGCGAACCTGTAAGACTACTGCGTTTGTTAGGCAGTCTAAATGCACAAAAGCACAAGGAAAAATAAATGTCCCTTCTTTAAATTATTTCAGTTTTTCTATCTCAATTTTTGTTATTTAAGAAACTTCTTTATCTTTTAAAACAAACACAAAATTACAAACTGGAAGCAAGAGTTGTAACAAATATGTTAGATAAAGTTACCAAAATGAGAAAATTGCCAAACGTAACACGGAATATGCATGCGCTCGCAATATTATAAATTCTATTTCATAAATATAACTAATAGTTGAAGAGCTTTTTTATAGTTAAATATACAAATGTGAGTTTAATTGCCATTTATAGCTGTTATTTTTTGTTTCTTTGGTAATCCAGCATTCATCCAAAAGATATCGATACACGTGTATATAAAAAAAAACAAAAAAAAACACGCATTCCTGCAGCAAAAATTCTTTATTAGCACTTCGAGGTTGTTTGTACGCTCTGCTCGACGTAAATTAAAGCAACCACTTAGAGCTTGATGCTGTTACGGAAGAAATAAAGCATGCATGTTCGCCTTTCTTCCAGAGTTCTCGCGATTCTTCGTTTCGTCGGCGATTAGGTATTCTACGCCTTTTTCCCTCCCCTCCTCTTCTCCCCCTCACTTTCCCCTAGAACTATCCCTAAAGTAACTTTTGCGGTAAGCAGAAAGACATTTACTAAAGTGAAAGAAAAAAGTCATTAACAGAAACCAAAATGATTAAAGTTCGATTTCTCTTTCTCTTTCCCCGTACAGCATCTCTCCTCCCGCTTCGTCCATAGGTCTCTTAGATCTTTAAGAATATTTCTCTCGTACCTGCTCTCTACCACATTACCATGCTCACTCTGTTCCAAAAATGACGTCTTTGGTGCGTGCGGCTCCGCTTCCTTAAGCCTTAAATGCGTTAAAAATGCATTAAAAGTAGAGAGAAGTTTAAAGTTTCTCTTGAGTCGGCGTATCAATTTTGTGGACGCGCCATATTTCGTCCGGTTCACATTTTTTATTAACGTCCCACACTCCCATCTTCCACCTCGCCATAGTTCTTGCACGAGGCTGTACTTTGCACAGTTTAGTTAATGCCTACTGTGGCCGGGCACAAGAAGAACAGGTACCCTGTTATTTGGCGTGAATTAAAAATTTACCGTGATGCACTGAACATGGGGTTGGCACATGATGGATGGAAATTACCCGGTCTCGGTAATTACCAGTGGTCGTGAGAGCCTTCGTACGCCATTATGACCGGGTCATTTATCATTTCCATACACTACCACTGACTGGAATACGAAACATAAAATATGAAAATAATAACTTTTACATAGGGCGTGCAGTCGTGGCAGCGGGTTGCCTCGAGGGTTTCCAGCGAATAGGGGAACCACCGAGAGCGGCAGCTGAAATAGGGTGGCTGCCAGGTTTGTCGTGGCGGCAGATATATCAACGGCGATAACTATAATGGTCCCTGTGCCATTCGCAGCTACGGCTGTTAACAACGACATCTAGGGACTGATGGTTTCTAATTGTGGCAAATTTTTCTCTTCCCCCACCGTCTCCCCTCTCTTACTGTGACCTGCCTATGTCATCATCGTATGTTTGGGCTTCTGTTGGCCACTTATTACATCACGGAGTAGCACTTCGCAGAGAAGTTTAATTCCCCCGGTGATTCAGGGGGTTAGACAAATTAGAGGAAGATAAAAACAGAGAGGGGTATCTATCAAGTCATTACATTGCTGCAGCCCATCGTTATGTGGACCTTATAAGGAGGTTCCTACTTCTACACTCGCACATATAGACAATGGAAGGTTAAAACATTAAAACATATACTCACGCACTGTGAAAATGGCAAACATTTAAAGAGATTTAATTATTAAGGAGAAGCACCATTATCCAATATTCTCAGAGAAATATTTTAGACTTTAGAAATATCAGTTGATGCAAAACCGCGTATTATAAAGTATAAAACGAGGTTTAATACGTGGGCAAGACCCCTCGCTTTAAACTCTCTATAGTTACACGCGGTGGCGGCCCCAGGATTTTCTGGGAAGGGGCTAAAGCAGTTGGGGGGATCATTAAGCTTTAATTATCATGTATCAGTAAAAAAAAATGCATATTATTATCATAAGGGAGAACACTGTAGCTCCTTATGTGGGACTACCGCTGGTAAAATACACGCACTTATAGAAGGGAAGATTGCACGCATTTACATTTTTAAATTTCCATAATGATTAATTGCATAATTAGGGAATATCTGTATATAGTAATTAGTAATATAATAACGAAGTACCCGCAATAACAGACTAAGTATTTGCGCTTTTTTTAAAGCCGATTTTTAAATTCGTTACCATTATACTGCTTCATCTTGACGCTTTTTGAGAAGTTCTGAATTTGAGAAGTTCGGAAGGAGCGTACTGCTGCTCCTTCCCACCTGGCTACGGTGGCGCCGGCCGCTTGGCTACCCAGAAGCATCAGTCACCTGGACAGATTATTCTAGGTACTCGTCCACACCACGGGAAGGTGGGCCAGTCCCAGTAAAACACGTACTGTCTCAAAAGAGACGCTGATCCACCTAGTGTTCTAGAAGGTGGGCCAGGATCCTCTGGGGGGTCCCATTCCAGAGGGGGGAAAGGGGAGAGGAAAAAAAAAAAAAAAGGAAAGTCACCCGTGGTTGAAGGTTATGAAAAAAAAATAATAATAAACAAAGAAGAGAAAAAAAGTAATTAATAAAAATAAGTAGACAATATTTTTCGATAAGGCCATATCTGAATGGCAAATTAACCAGGAAAAAAAAATTGGTGCGTTTGAGTGAAAAAATTAAATTAAATAAATTAATAAATAAATAAAAAAACAGCTGCACCGGATTAACTAACTCCAGGCAGAACGCGACGAAAAAAAAATAATAATTATAATAAATAAATAGATAAATAATAATAAAAAAAGTTTTTCACTGGACTTTCAGTTCATTGCACGAGTATTTCTAATGCGCCATGCTTCAGCATGGGTTTGCTTTCTACGCTCGAAGACTTGTGCAGCATAAGTCTGCAGCGCTGAGAGGTTTTCTGATGTTCGGAGTAGGAGATCCGGTTGATGCTCAGTGATGTTTGGTGCTGCCTGTGTAAGAGTTCTTATGTCTTCATACAGCGGACATTCAAATAGCAGATGCTTCCAGTTCTCCTTTTCTCCACAGAAACAGCCATCTGTTGTAGGCAGTCCTAGCTGAAAAAGCTTCTCGTTGAGGGAGCCATGTCCAGTGACCAAGAAGGAGGATTCCAAGGTCAGCGACAGCCAGGACTTAACAGTTTTCGTTGCAGTAAATGAGACCTCTGGAAGGAATTTTCTAGTGACGGCGGCTGTTACAGAGGTATCCCATCTGGTCTGCCAAATGTTTATTAGTTCATTTGAAGGATTTTAGTTGGAATTTTCTTCTTGATCCTGAAGTTTAGACCTCGATAGATGACGTACAAATCCAGTGGTAATGTTCCGGAGATCAGTTGAATGGCAGCTGTGGACACTGTTCGGCAAATTTTATGAGTAGACAAAAGCATGCTTCGCTGGATGGAGTTAAGTTTGGCTCTCATTTTGACTAGCTTTACTCTATGAAACCATGCGCCAGCCGCATATGTCACAAAAGGCAAAAAGATCGCTCTGTAGTATAAGGACAGAGTTTTATTTGAGAGTCCCCATCACATCTGGAAAATCTAATGATGGCCGCTGAAAATCTTTTAGCCTTGGTCCCTAAGCGCATAAGGTGTTGGTGGAAGCTCAGTTGTGATCAATAATTTCCCCCAGGACTTTCGTCTGTGTTACGATCGGGAGTTGCTTTCAAGAGATCTTAATTTGTGGTGGGCGTCTGAGATCTAGCTTGGATTTGAAGAGCATAATTTTTGTTTTATCCGGATTGATTCGTAGTTTGTTGAGCACCGTCCAGGATTTGAGATCGGACAGGATACGATTTGCTTTATACTCTAGGTCAAAGCGGGATTTTCCAGGAACAACGATAGTGAGATCATCTGCGAAAACCACTATTTTACATTCATCGAAGGGTTTTGTGAGCCAGCTGTGGAGCACCATATTCCAGACAAGGGGCCCTAGGACAGAACCTTGTGGGCACCCTCGAGAGGTCGGTCTGGTTACCTGCAGGTAGTTGGATTTGACTACTATCTCGCGCTCTGTGAAATAATTTCGAAAGAGCTGATATAGCTGGAGGGAGCACTGAGCCTGGCGGAGGCGGGCCAATGCACTGTCCCACCAGGCAGTGTCAAAGGCGCCCTCGAAATCAACAAAGATAGCCAGTTCATATTTGGACGTAGAATTTTCTGTGTGGAGGACCAGGTCAAACAGAGCCTCCTCAGAAGAGCGCCCTGGCATAAAACCATATTGTGCTGGGCAGAAGAGGTTTTGTTCACAGAGAAGAGGTTTTGTTCACAGAGTAACTGCATGATTCTTAGTGCCATGAGTCTTTCCAGTATTTTCCCGAGATTTGCCAGGAGGGTAATAGGTGTGAGGGAGCGGGGGTCGTTAGGAGGTTTACCAGGTTTCCTGATGAGCCGAAGGAGAGCTTTCCAAATATTGGGGAATACTCCGTCTTGCAGGCATTTATTATACAGTAATTGTAGATATAGCGGTCTAAGCTTGAAGAACCGCAGAATAAAAACATATTCTATTAGATCCATCCCAGGGCATTTTTGGGATTGATCCTATTAATCACTGCCGACAGTTCATCAATGGTAAAGGGGTTGGTAGTTGCCTTATTTTCATAGGTTTTGTTGGCCATTCGTATAGCTGAATGCTCTGGTAGATCTCCTGCGGAATCATCCTCCGGAAACAATTTGTCTAGTATTTGATTAATTGTGTTAGTCCAGTTCGAGGTCTCTGATGTTTCGGTTGTAACTGTGCCAAATATATCAGGCATGTATAAAATAAATAAATAAATTTTCTGTTTATACTCCGGGACGACCAAACGGTCAGAGGAGTTCACAAGATAGACAGAATACAAGAAACAGCACCGTATTCAGTAGTCACGGACTTGAACCCCGGTCGCTCAAGGCACGTGTACTTATGCACCCGCGCGCCTGACCACTAGGCTACGGCGGCCTTTATGTTTTCTCCCTCGCTATCTTATAAAGAAGGCCCCATGGATTGGAATTCCCCGAGTCATTAACAAATGTAGTCCAGGTTTCTCTCTTCTTGGCGGCAATGGCTTTTGTGTATACATTCTTTTTGACAATGTAGCTACTGTGTAGGCTTGCCACTTCAGAGGGGGACCGGTTGCGATGGCGCTGATAAAACCGTCGCGCTCTGTGGGCTTCCTTACGCATCGTTGCTAGCTCATTACACCACCATGAGCAAACAGTGGGACGGATGGACTTTTTCCTTGCCGACTTATACGAGGCCTTCAATAGTGCTTGCTGAAGTATGTCGACCAATTCATTAGCAGCAGATGAGTTAAGGTGGTTAGGACTGCGTGAGGGAAAATCCCTGGTAATCGAGACGTCTACCAGTCGACATCCTTGATTGAGAACCTCACAAGGGCGAGCTGTCTAGGGGCACTTGGGGAGGGGAGCGGCTGAGTGCGTTGCCATGTAGAAGGTAATCACTCTATGATCACTGAGCGTCCAGTCTGGGATTGTCTTCCAGTCAGAGATCCGGGTACTGAGGTCATTGGTCGTTACTGTGATCGATGTTGGACTCTCCTATAGAGCTACTATATGTGAAATATTGCTGTGGTAGATTATGAACTATAAGGTTGTGGGAGACAATGAAGTCCTCCAACAAGTGGCCTCGAGCATCAGAGATGGGGCTGTGCCAGAATGATGACTTGGCATTTATATCGGAGACAATGAGAACAGATTTCCTGTTCAGAAAGTTTAGAGCAAACTCCAGATAGTTCAATGAATCATTGAAATCGGCTGAGGGTGGGCAATAGAGTGAAATAAAATAAAATGATAATGTAGAAGCTATGACTTGGATGCAAGTTGCAAACTTTTTGCAGAGCCCGTGTACTACCAGTATATCAAGTTTCTGATTAAGTACAACAATGCAGGATTTGGGATCTTCGGGGACTGGTTGTATTACCCTAGCAGTAAGAGCGTACCCCATTATTTTAGTTGAAGAACCAACTTGCACCTTTGCAAAATAGGGCTCCTGGATGGCAACAATATCGATGGAGTGTTCTTCTGCTGAAAGACGGATCTCATCAGAAACAGCTCGTGACCTTTGTCCATTAATTTGCATTATGCGAAGTTTTGCTCCAGGAGTGATTAGATTGGTAGAGTTGTGATTAAGATTGGGATTGACTACTGCAGTGTTGCGACTGGGAAGACGTCGATCCGTAACTGTAAATAAAATATCTAAATTACATACAAATATTTTTACCTATTATTCAAAGTTTACAGTACATAAAAATCTATGTAATTTAAGTTTAGAACTGAGCTTATATTGATCGCCGATCTATAGCTCGTCTCAAACATTTTAAATTGTTGCTGTCAATTATTATTCTAATTATCACATTACGCTTGACATCATCATTCAAATACTCATGTGTTCTTAAATAGAAGATTACAAATTAAGGCTGGAGCAAATCATCTACTTTGAATTGCTAAATAATTAATATTTCTTATCTGCATTCACAAAAACAGGTTTATAAACAAGAATAAATATTATTGATGTTATTTCTTTTAGACATTGATTTAAATTGAGATTCAAAATTTAAAATCAGGCTATGCAGTTCTGTTCTGTGCTTTTAGATGATAGTTTTGTTTATACGAGGGGGGAAAAAAGTCTATAACTTCAAAGAACGTTGTATAATCCATAAAGCGATACTACTGAAAAGGTGATTTCATTTGTGTCTTTCAGTTTATCATTTTTGAAGACATTAAGTTAAAACAAAGTGAACAAATAGAAATATCTAAGAAATGAACAGTTAGTTTATATATAGTAACATGAATCACTTGCTCTTATAAAAAAAATATGTCGCGGAACCATGTACTTCACATGATTTGGACTACGAGCCAGAAAAAGAAAAGGCCCCACACTACATTGAACAAGAAGAATTAAGCGATTTGATCAGAGACCAGGGCTTACCCAAAGAGAAAGCTGAATTACTCGGATCCAGACTACAACAGTGGAACTTACTCGTCAAAGTTACAAACATTACAATGTACCATAAGCGAAATGAAGAGTTTCAAGATATTTTGCAAATGGAAAACAACGTGTGTGTCTGCAAAGACGTCTTTGGTCTTATGCACGAACTGAACATTGATCACAATACCTCTGAATGGCGTTTGTTCATTGATGCGTCAAAGCTAAGTTGGAAAGCAGTATTGCTTCATAATGAAAATACTTTACCATCAATTCCTCTTGTTCATACTGTTGGCCTGAAAGAAACTTACGATAGTATGTCCCAGATTCTTTCTGCTATACATTACAATGACTATGGTGGGAATATTTTTGGTGATCTCAAAGTGATTTGACTGCCTATTGGATTGCAAAGTGGTTTCACTAAATACGTTGTTTCCTGTGTTTGTAGTATAGTCGTGCAACAGCCAAACACTACGTCGTAAAACACTGGGACAAGAGAGATGAATATATTCCCAGAAAAACAATGTAAAGTATGTTCCATTGGTTGATCCACAAAAGGTTTTTCTTCCCCCTTTACACATCAAGCTCGGGCTGATTAAGAATTTCACTAAGTCACTGGATAAAGAAAGCAGACGATTCGCATATTTACTGAAAATGTTTCCAAATTTATCTTATGCAAAACTGAAGAAAGGAATTTTCATATCCTCAAATAAGAAAGCTCTTAAAAGATGAAGAATTTCAAAGAAACCTGAATGATGTTGAACTGGCTGCATGGAGATTTTTCAAGGCTGTGTACACGGATTCCTCTGAATGAGAAAATGCATTTCCTTCATTCCAATCTGGATTTCTTTCCTGAAAACTTAGCAGATGTCAGTGATGAACAAGGAGAGCACTTCCACCAGGACGTATCTGCAATGGAAAAACGATACGAAGGTCGCTGGGACTCTGCCATGATGGGAGATTATTGTTGGTACCTTAAACGGGAAAGCAATCTGGAGTATAAAAGGAAATCATTGAGTGGAAAACATGTCTAAGTAACATATAATGTGTGTAATAATTGCAATCATGTATGCTGGTACAATGGACCTCCATAGCCGAGTGGTCAGGAGCGTGAGTGCAGTAGCACACGCTCTTTAAGTAGACTGGGGTTCAAGCCCCTGACTACTAAATACGGTCGATCTGCCAACCCGCACTGGGCCAGCGTGGCAGATTGTGGGCCCTTTCCCTCAGTATGAATTGTTGAGGAGGCTTCCATCCTGCAGGGGGTTGATAATGGCTGCAGTTTACCATCACCTTTTTATGCTGATACAAGTGGAGTGGAAGGCCGTTTTTCATGAAGATGAATACGTGAACCTGTAGGAAGTACTTTACCTAGTGCTCTTTAACAGTGTGTAAGGACAAATATTAAAAGTTGGACTGCAAGAAAATGACTGTTGACACATTTTCGTTGTTATCTTTGTTATTTTATGTGAAGTTGTCACCAAATGTTGGTTAGAGCGGATGTCAGACGTTCTCTGACAGCTGCATTATATTGGCTGTGTAGCATCTGGTTGTATATTTTATTGATGTGATCATTATTATTTCAGTATTTATTACGGAAGTAATTGTTTATTCTTAGCACGTTAGTATCATTATTATTTTTTCATGCTGCGTAATTTAGTTGATCATTAGCAGATCTGTTAGTGTGTATGCTTCCTCTTTTTAGAGTAACATTTATGTATTTACTTCTTTTGGCTGGGGCGCCATGTCCGATATCTTAATATACTCTAAAAGCGTGGCATTAATATATCATTGTGGTGAAATCGTTATTTATGCTATCCGTTAGCCTTCCATAACAAAGTTCGTTACACAGAAATTACGTTAATATACGTTGAAATTACGTTGAAATACGTAATATACGTTGAATGGTCAATTTATTAGGTACACCTACCTAATAGCGATGCGATGCCCTCTTGGGTAACACAGTAGGTAGAATCTCTGTCCTCCCCACACCGGGTGGAAAAAACCAGAGTTCGAATCCTGTCGATGACGTGAGGAATTTTTTATGGTCTTTTTCACAACGTGGCTGAGTTAGTCGGTCTAAGGCGAGGGCAGCATAACTAATAAAGTGTAACTAATAAAGTGGCCACTGTCTGCGCGGTAGCACAGTGGCATCGTCACCGTCCTTCACACACTGAGTGAAAAAGGCAGGGCTCGAATCCCGTCAATGACGCGAGGAACTTTTATGGGCTTTTTTTCATCAATGGCTGAGTTAGGCGGTCTCAGGCGTAGATAGCAAGGTTTCTCTCCCGGAAATTCGTGTTTTTCGTCCAGCAAAAGAAGCAAATCGACCAAAGAATAAACGCAATTCACGAATATAATATACAGTGGGCAGATGAATCTATATTCCGGGTGGTCACTGCATGTAGAACACCAATACAACAGCATCAAGAAATATATAACGGCCTCAGAGCTGTGTAATATGTCTAGAGGGTTAAAATACATGCGACAGATAAAAAGTTGTTGAGAAGAGAAAATAAAAAAGGGAATTGGGGGAAGACAAAATGGAAAGATGAGAGGATCGTTCCGTTTTGGCTTCCCCTATTTTTCGTTTCTTTTCTTTTCTCAACAACTTTTATTTATACATAATACAATTATGGTCGTTGGGTGCTTTCTGTCTCTAAGTGGTCCTTGTCCCTCTGGGACGACCACATAAGGTCAGAGGAGTTTAGAAATAGAATACAAGAACATCATCATATTTAGTATCCACAGAAGTTTGAACCTCGGTCACCCAAACGGGTATGCTTCTGACCCTCCAAGCTTGACCACTCTGCTATGACAGCCTCTATATTTATTTATTTATATAAATATATTATTAGTTTATAATGATATTAACACCATCAAGCACAGTTTCGACACTCAATTGTTATTAACGTTTTATGATTCGAATGAATCCTGAAATTGTCAATAACAATTGAGTGTGGTTTACTAGGAAGGCCGGACATTACTATTTAACATGAAAAAAAATTTTGTTTTTGTTCTCCAATACACTTGATAATATACAGGGTGTTTCATAACATGTGGGCCATACTTTCAGGATCCATTCAGGAACTGAAAACAATTAAAAAATTTATATAAACATGTGTCCGATTCTGAACGGGCTGTAAAGTTTTCAGTGGTTTTTACCATTAAAAAAATTCACAGCAGGTGAATGTTTGCTTATTCTTATTTATTAAAAAATAAATAAGAATAAGCAAACCTGTACTCCGTATCCTTTCAGAATTGGACACACGTTTATATGAACTTTGTCCGTTGCTTTCAGGTCCTGAATACATCTTGAAAGTACGGCCCACATGTTATGAAAAACACCCTGTATATATATATAACTAATATATTTTTATCTCAATGAACATTAACAATGTTAATACTCGCCAACATCAATTTAATCAACCTATCAAATTTTAAGAATTATTATTCTTAGGTATTCTTCCCGAGAACTTTTAGAACGGACCCCATGACCCAAATCAAAGCAAATATTATGAAAATTAGGAAATTAAGTCGCAAGTTGCGTTGAACACAAGAAGGTCAAAGCATCTTATCGAAGCTCTTTCGTCATTAAAGAATTCCACCCATCCATTAAGGTTTCGCCATAATAGACGGTAGTTTACCTCGACACAATCGTGCTGAAACCTGTAATCAAGAGTTACTGCAGGTCATCATTAATAGATCATCATTTGGTATGCGGAGAACGTAAGCTAATATGTGACCACTCGATATAATCTATTATGTACCACATTCGGTACATTAAAAGTAGTGAATAATGATAAAATAATTTCCACTGTACATACAAATTTTCAAAACTTGTTTGATCAGACGTGGAATTCAAACTGATGTTGTTTTCCGTAGGTCTAAAACAGCTGGCGAAACGAACACTTTTGTAGATTATCTGCCAGTTGTTGGTAATGGCAGATGTCTGATATTGAACTTAGGGGCAACTCATCCCTTCCCAGTAACGCTTGTAATAACACCTATGGTCATCTCTATATTATTATATAACGGAATACTCAAATTTAAGTCCCTAATTATATTTATTTAAAAAATTGTATTTTAAATTGCGACACCCCTCCCCTTTTACCCATAACACTTCATAACATTTTATCTGTTAACGATCCCCTATATTAATATATACTTTCCTTTTAAAAGTATTTGGACATAAGAAACCTATTAGGAAATGGATTTTTATTAAAGAAATTATTAACGTGCGGGTCCACACTTGCCATTAAATGGCACCGATTTTTTCCTGAAAACGTTTGATCACGATAACAGGTAGTTGGAATTTTCCACCCAGTCCTTCTGTGCATCTGTCATTGCAACAGTTGAAGGATGCCACACTGGTTTCACTCTGATCCAGCATTCCAGCTCTTCCAAAGGTGGTGCCTCCGTAGCCAGGTGGGCAGGAGTAGCAGTGCTTAGCACACGCTTCTTGATTAGACCGGGGTTCGAGCCTGTGACCACCAAATACGGAGGATGCGGAAAGGTCAGGGAATGACCACCGCATATCCCCGGAGCAATATGGGCCTTAGTTGCTAATGCTCCTAAAAACCAAATAACAAACATAACAATCTTCCAAAGGTACATTGTGGTATTCATGACCAAGCGTATTGTGAAACCTCAAAGCTGATGAGTACAAGCCTGGCTCTGAGACAACATTATCAGGCCTCGCTTTATGAGTGTGTAAGACATCTTCTTCTTCCAGTCACATAGTTCCCTGAGGAGCTGTTGTGGCCACCAACGAATTCCTCCAACTGCATCTATCATGTGCTGTACGAGCGCATCGAAAAATGTCACGCCAAAAAGTTCACTGATCCCATCCTTTCACCTAGTTGCAGGCCTTCCTTTAACAGCAGTTTTTGGAGTTGATTTTGTTATGGTCTCTTTGGCATCAGATAATGTGGTGGTATGCCATTGCCTACCACATGGCCGACTTTGAAAGGGGCCGACTTTAATTATAGGAAGAGTCGTCATGCATCCCACGCATCAATATAAAATTGAGTGTATAAAACATAAAGGCCCAGTTCCTCATATGAGCTGGTTAATAAGGTTACCTATATATTTATTATTTTTTGTTTTTATTAACTTTTCTTAGTATTGTTTTTGAACAGTTATTTTAAACTTTTGTGACAGCAACTCCGATAAAAAACACTTGGGCCCTCAACATAGTCCCTGATTAGAAAATAGAAGAGGTGAGGGAAAATCTCATTCTCAAAAGCAAATAGAAATACAGTACATTAAAACAAAACATTTATTATACAACTGTGGTAACTCTCTCTCTCTCTCTCTCACTCACTCACTCACTCACTCACTCACTCACTCACTCACTCACTCACACACACACACACACACACACACACACACACACACACACACACACAGGTAGCTTTCAACCAAGAGGATATGGTTACAAAATTGAGGAGGATGCCTCTTCCTATTCTATGATTAAGAAGCGGGTAGCAGAATTTAAACAAGAGTGGGAGAGCCTGGAGCAGACCTGCAACGTCCACCATTCCAAAAGTTTTTGACAGTGTGCATGGACGGGTGTTGAGTGATCGACGATTGACAGTTCGGTATCTTTGCATTTCATCTGAATGTGTGTACGACATAATAGCACAGTTCTCGCTATGAAAAAGGTGTCAGCACGATGAGTCCCAAAGTTGTTGACAGCAAGAGTTGTCAAGTCAAGTGAACATCTGCATTGTTTTCAAGCAGATTAGCAAATTTCCGTGCAAGGTGTGTGACCATGGATAAGCCGTGGGTCCATCACTTTCAGCTAGAGACAAAGGCAGTCAAAACAGTGGAAACATAGCTCTTCTCCCCACAGTAAGCTAAAGCGATCTCTTCTGCTGGAAAGGTGATGAAATGTTGCTAGTGGAATACTCTCAGAAAAGCCAAAGTCACAGCGGCATATTAACCACATTTTGTGAGGCGTTTGCGTGAAACTCCGAGGAAAAACTCATCGAAGGAGTCATGTTCCACCAGGACAACACAACACGCCTGCTCACAAGTCAGTCACTGTCATGGTTGCACTGCATGAGTGCAGCTTTGAAATCTTGGACTATCCCCCATATTCATCAGATCTAGCACCATCCTACTTTTACCTATTTCCTAATTTGAAAAATACCTGGATGGAATCCATTTCCCCAGCAACAATGACGTCATTGCTGTAGTGGGTGCGTTCTTGGAGGCCCAGTAGAAAACTTTCTTTGCAGCTGGAATCAACGCACGATCAGTGGCAAAAGTGGACTCCAAAGGTGTTGAAAACTTCTTACGTAACCAGACTCCTGAAGTAAATCCTTCATACAAAGCCATGAACTTTACAAACGCCTCTCGTAGTTGATTACATCATCTTAAAGTGACCATCTGTATATGTAACAAACAATTAATATTCCAAAAAATTGCCTCTGCTTTTAATAATTCCAATATACAGAAATGCCTCTTAATCGATGTTGCTCAGTTCAAACAGAACTTATGTTAAGTTTAATCTGATTAAGTACCACTGGGCACTTAATCAGATTAAACTTAATAAGTGTTCTGGACGAACTTCAGTATGTCTTGATTGGGCGTACCTGACATTTTCGATGGAATTCAGTTCGGAGGAGCTGCATATCATCCGTACGAATTCTTACGGATAAATATTCTCATCTTTCAATATATGTTGGCCAGCTGTGCTTTATGAAGTTGATCATTTCTTACTGTTCTCATAAGAGGCACCACGTATAGCCTCCATATCGTTGAAAGGCGCAATATGGCCCGAGTAGCCCATGCACCAGAAATAACAACAGCTGTCATTGAGGCAACAATGGATATCGGTGGAATATTGAGCAACGAACCTCTAATCAAAAAGGTAAAAACCTTCCTGTTTGATATTTACTTAACCTCTCTTTCTCTATGATGCTAATCTCCTGCTTATCATTACCAACATATATTGCTATATTAGTTGAATTCCAAAAGGTCTTGCCGAATAATAAATAATAGTCTACCATTATATTCTCCCTCAATTACCCTTGGATGTTAGTCTTAACTTCACTTCTGTAATTATATATCAACTCTTACACAACTATTATTTTGTTTAATGAAAATTTTACTGGACTCATTTCTCCATGGTGACGTCCCTTAATCAGTATCACTATAGATCTCGCTACGATTTCTTTATTTACATGCTTTTCAAATCCTTTATAGAGATGGACATCTGAGATCAGATCAGATCAAGCATTATTTGTTTATACCCTGGTCTACGATAAGCAACAGATCTGCAGACTCACCTATAAAATTCTGTATCACAGTTCAATCTGCTGGCTGCCTCTGTCCTTTTTTGTTTTTTCCATATTTCTTTTCTTTCTCATTGTATCCCTGTTAAACATTACTCTGCACTTATTAATTGTTTATTAATAATTAGTTATTTATTTGTAATTATAGTGATTAAAATTAACATACATATTAAACCCGAAAAAGTGTGTCTGAGACTCCATATGCACTTTAAATTTATCTCTCTCCCTTTTAAGAATCCGAACTGCACTCCTCAAATTCAAACTACCTTCACAACTATCTCCTTTTTTAACTCAAGAAAATTTGCATATATTTCTCTTTTGAATTCCGTAACTCTTGGTCTTTGTTTTGAAACGGTCCAGTCAGAAATGCCAGTTATAGAGTAACTTCCCTTCCGTTTTTGCGTATCTCTGTGGCGCCTCCGTAGCCAGGTGGGCAGGAGCAGCAAAGCGTAGCCCACGCTTCTTGATTAGACCGGGGTTCGAGCCCGTGACCACCAAATACGGAGGATGCGGAAAGGTCAGGGAATGACCACCGCAGCAATATGGCTTTAGTTGGTAATGCCCCTAAAAACAAAATAACAAACAAACAAGCGTATCTCTGTTTGCTTCGTTTTGGGAACAGTTCTCAAGTCTGGTTGTTTCACAACCTTTTCTTAAGCCGTTTCAAAGTCGCATTAACGAACTCTAGGGCTGCATATTCGGTCCCAGCTCTTCTCCATGATTCTTAATATTCGGGCTTGTGGGATTTCTGGTATTCACGAAGTGGGGAGGGAGAAGGTGGTTATCTCATTCTGTGTTAATTACTTTGCTCAAATGATTCTAGAGAGAGAGAGAGCTTTGTTTTTTGTTTCATGTATGTTAAAAGTTTTGAACTTCTTATTCTTTGTTCTTTTTATGTTTAGTTCTTTTATATCTGGACTCTCCTGTAGAAATCCCGCCTCGGGCTTTGATCAGAGTAAAATGCAAAAACTTTGGGAGGTGCATTATGGCCACAGAAGCCGATGCGCCAACAACTAACAAAAAAAAAATTTTTTTTTTTGCGGACTATGTAAAACCGTCTTCAGGGTAGACCATTCCTATCTACCATATTGTTGGCTCCCTGGTCATGGTTTAACAATTGTAATCACTCTTCTTCTGTCTAGTATAATATATATTGGCGGTGTTCACCTCTGAAGACTCAAATGGTATGCTGTGGCACATACCCACACATGGCTGACATATCAGTCAGTCACACGGGGGGTCGAAATGGAAAATCTTAAGAAATGGAACACTCGCTAATAAAATACCTTACTTTTGTTAACCAAGTATCTACAGACGTTACCGACGAGCAAGGGTAACTTTCCGGTTCGCTCTGGTCCATCTAGAGCCCTACAATCATAACTTTTTGAGATTCCCTATTCTTTATTGCATATTCTTTACTTGTATCATTCACTACTTCCGGGGATGACCTAATATTTTTGAAACGATAGTATATATTTAACTCAGGGGTTCCCAAATTTTTTTTGTACCTGCTGACCCTGTAAAAACGGATTTTTTTTTCCATCGTCAAGTGTACTGTTGAAAATCCAAAAATACATTAATTTTAATGTGGATTATAAGAAAACTCTGTTAATAATAGTTAATTATTTATAAAAAATATAAAACAATTATGATCATCTATGAAACCGGGGAAGGAAGCATACGAATAGCGTGTATCCGTATGCCTGCGAACTTTAGGTGAGTGCAAAAATAGCAAGAATTGGGTTTCAGTCATGGTGCATTTGCTAATTACTGAGTTCGTGGACTGCCATGCATATCGAGGATTCCAAACGCCTGCTGGCGCACGAAAGAAGTAGTTATTCTGACTGTAGAAATGAATAATTAACTTTCAAATACACCAGAGGTAGAGAGAGAGCAACCATGCAGTATACAATCTTCCCGTCATGCACCTGATTATTAAGGTGCCAATCACTTCCTGACCGCCGCGAGCCTGCCATGTTAATTGCACTAAAATATTTAGTATCCCTAATTTGTCATCTCACACCGCATTGCCAATCTTCCTTGCCACCTAACATTACCCTCGTTTGCCGTCGTTGTCGGATTAGGGCGATTTCCCAAAGTACTGACGACATGCTACAATTTATCCTCGCAACAAGCCGTTGGGGGGATTTAACACTTTCTACACGCTGTCCTACTCGTTAGATTAGTGAAGTGCCGCTTAGTAGGCCGTGCAAAACAACCTCAGCTTACATCATTTAGCTTCTGATTATTTAGCTACTCTGCTCTATTGGTTTCCCTTTCTCTGAGATGATGCGTAAGAACACCCAAGGATGGATTTTCTGCTTCGTATCTGCAATAAAGCAAACAACACGAGATCTAAGTGGCTCTAAACAACCTCCCTCTCTGGAGTTATATATTCCTGGCTACTAAAAGATAGATTAGCCATCACAAACAGTCGTAGTTTCCCTCCCGATAGCACTTCTCGCCTATTTTGAAGAATGGATTAGCCACTCAATGATGTGAACTGGCATGCACGTGCAATAAAGCAGCCTTTCGCGGAAATTTGTAGTAAGCGGTGTTTGCAGCCATACCATAATTTTTTTTTTTCGGTTTTGCGATAGTTGTTTTGATTTGCGTTCCTTGTCTGTTTTCTTTTCATTTCTTCTTTCTTGCACTGTGATTTGATCATCTGTTTGTTTTGCCCTGAATCAAATGTTAATTACACGTAGGCTTGCTACTCTTGATGGATCAGAGATTGAAGCTGATGGATCAAGACGCACAGAAGTTTCTATCCTTTAGAGGAGCAACACACAACTGGAACCATTTTTTATGCATTTGTTGTGTAAAGCTAATGGTGGAATTGCTAATTAAAATAATTTAATTTAAGTGATTTAATCCTGAACATTGAAATCAAGCATGCTTCATACCTGGATTAGTGCGATGGTTTGTGCACATTTCGTTAAAAATTTTCCGCATAAAAATTACGTGCCCCCCCCCAATATATCCTCCAGGGGACACTTGATTTGGGGGAGGGGGCATTAGAAGATCTTGAAATGTCGGGGATGTTGAAAGCTGTGACCCTCGTTCAGATTTTGAACTCGTCACTTGTGATTTTTGTTCAGTTTTTTTTAAATAACCACTAATGA
The DNA here is from genome assembly GCF_048544385.1 of Mastigoproctus giganteus. Classification (NCBI taxonomy): domain Eukaryota; kingdom Metazoa; phylum Arthropoda; class Arachnida; order Uropygi; family Thelyphonidae; genus Mastigoproctus; species Mastigoproctus giganteus. Next base: position 138,346,811 of record NC_143582.1, read on the forward strand.
AAATTCCGAGATAATTTTCATAGTGGTTTTTTACAAAATAGTTACAAAATAAATTCTCTTTATTAAAAATAGAAAACAGTAACTCTGATTCTGTACACAAAACAGAACACGTAAACAGTTACGATCATAAATTATGTTAAAATGTTGGCACGCGCCTTGTGCCTAGAAATACATTGACACCCACATTACTTCTGTCTGCTAGGGAGTGAAGGAAAAAGTGACCACCCCCATTCTGCCTTTTTTTATGAAACAGGTCGACCAAACGTCCTCCACTGGTTTTGATAAGGTCCTGAAATGAATAGTTACTTTTTATTGAGGAGCAAATCGTGATCGATTGTGGGTCCTGAATCACCCTATATGTATATATACAGGGTGATTCAAGAGGAATAGTAAATATTTTTGGAGGTTATAATATCGATTATTCTGAGTAAAAAGGTCATATAAACTTGTGTCCAATTCTCAATGGATACGGAGATACAGCTGTTTGAAACTGGCGCGCACAGCTCCCTCAATCAGATGTAACAAAGAAGCAGTTAAAACCTAACGCTGTTTGGTGTTAGAAGTGTTGTTAAGAATATCTTCACACATTCTCAATATGCCGATATGGTGTTTGTCTACGGTTTTTGTGGTGGAAGTGCTACTACTGCTTGTACAGAATACCGTCGACGGTTTCCTAACCGCAGAATATCGAATTCAAGAGCGTTTACACTGAACTGCGTGAGATTGGTACAGTTCCCAGCGCTCATATTTCTTCTGAACGTGCAAATGAACAAAAGGTGGATAAAATAGAACGCATTCTTCAGTCGGTAGAATAAATAAATAAATAAATTTTCTGCTTATACTCCGGGACGACCAAACGGTCAGAGGAGTTTACAAGATACACAGAATACAAGAAACAGCACCGTATTCACCAGTCACGGGCTTGAACCCCGGTCACTCAAGGCACGTGTACTTATGCACCCGCGCGCCTGACCACTAGGCTACTGCGGCCAACGTAGTACTACTATTAGCACACGAAGAATTTCTACGCGTATCGGTGTTCCACAGACGAGAGTATGGCGAACATTACGTGAGCACGGCTTGTATCCATTTCACATACTGTACAGCGGGTGCGACATCTTCAACCAGGAGACCACGCCCGGAGATTGGAATTTTATCCAGCGGTGGGTAAATGCTAATCGCCTATTAATTCCATTAATACTGTTCAGTGATGAAGCTACTTTCATCCTTTACGGTATCAACAACACCCGTAACTCTCTCTCAGCCTTGAGACATCCTTCTCGGTGACCGGCCACGGCTCCCTGAATGAAAAGTTTTACCAACTGGGGCTTCTCGCTACCGACCTATGCTTTTGTGGAGCTAAGGAAAACTGGTACCACCTTCTTTTTGACTGTGATTTGTACGAGGATCTCAGAGATCAACTTCGGAGAGACATTCCGAACTTCTCCCCAAACCATGTGCATCAACTAATCCAGACTCCAGACAATATTTCTTCCCTGCAGGCCTTTGCATCTGGTATTTTTACCCGGCGAAAGACCTTGTATGCCAATGCCAACCAAAACCAGACAAACAATTCTACAGCCTTAATTTCACACTTGTGAAGGCTAAATTCGTTTTTTTTTTAATTTTCTACTTTTTAAATTTATTTTTAATTTAAATTTTATTATTATTGTTTTTTATTTTATTATTATTTTTTTTAATTGTTATTTATTTATTTTAGTTTGGGTTTTTTTTTTTGCTAAATTTGTCATACGTATCGATATTTATTCTATTTTATTTATTTTTACTTTTCATATATAAATATATTACTTTATTTTTACCTGCACCACTAGCTTTTTTTATTATTGTTTATTTTTTTTTTTTATTTACAACCTGCACCACGGGTAGTTTTTTCCCCTCTCCCCTCTGGAATGGCCCCCCCCAGAGGTTCCTTGGCCCACCTGCTGACAACACCAGGTGGGTCAGAGTCTCTTTCGAGACGGTACGTGTTTCTGGAACTGGCCCACCTTCCCGTGGTATGGATGAGTACCTAGAGTCATCTGTCCAGGTGACTGATGCTTCTGGGTAGCCAAGCGGCCAGAACATTACAAAGAGAACACACACAAACCTACGTCACACATATATTTGGCCCATTTGTAGTGATACTATTCTTCACAGAGTTACGAGGCGGAGTTGAACAAACGTTCTAGGTGCCGCCCTTACATATACACATGTCCATAACCCTGATAGGTGGTCAGACGAAAATCCACATGCCACTGTTGAAACAAATTTTCAACATCGCTTCTCTGTAAACGTGTGGTGCGGTATCATCGACAATCAATTACAGAATCGTCTTACAGGGACCATTAACCTAGAATTTCTGCAAAACGAACTTCCACTACTATTGGAGGATGTTCCCTTGGCTACAAGAATTGGTATGTACTTTTAGCATGACGGAGCTCCTGCACATTATACCCATCTGGTGACACAATATCTAAATCGAACTTTCCGTGAACGATGGATCGGCCGCGGTGGTCCCTTTCATTGACCCCCAAGGTCTCCAGACTCCACTCCGTTAGATTTTTGTTTGTGGGGTTGGATGAAAAGCGCAGTATACAAAGAAAAAGTGAATACAAGAGACGAATTGCTCGCTCGCATTTTGGGTACTGCTGCCCTCATAAAGGAACGCCAAGACGACCTTAGAAGAACAACACTTCATATTACCACAAAAGTTACAAAGTACATTGAGGTGTTCGCGGTGGGATTTTCGAACGTTTATTTTGAACTGTAAAAAAATGTCAATTATTTGTGTTTTGTATCATTCAAAAAGTCAATAAATACAAATAATAAGTAATTTATCGTTCTTTAATACCTCCCATAATGGGTCTGTGGGCACCAGTTTCAAACAGCTGTATCTCCGCATCCATTGAGAATTAGACACATGTTTATATTAACTTTTTTACTTAGAATAATCGATACTATAACCTCCCAGAATATTTACTATATACTATATATATATATATAAGTATATATGTTTTTTTTTTTAATGGCAGATGCAACATTTGCTTCCTTATGTCGTCTGGCCTGTTTGATACTAATAATAAATAAATTAAGGGGTATGAAAAGATTTAATACACACCCCGCTGAAATCCGGTTAGTTATGTTTAAAAATTGTCAAGTTCGTGATACATTTTGGTTCTGATTAGGTTGAGTGAAGTTACGAACTCGTCAGTTCCAAATCCCAATTAATCCGGTCGCAGCTGCGTGAGGAACCAAGGACTAATTCTATTTCCAAGGCAGGTGCATTTACTGACTAGATATTGGATCCTGCGCAGTCAGGTGGGCGTGATAACACACTGATCTCTTGTGAGGAATGAGTGTGTGTGTGTGTGTGTGTGTGTGTGTGTGTGTGTGTGTGTGTGTGTGTGCTTGTTTCTCTATCACACTGCCAAGTTGATATTAGCCGCTAACCGAACTGGCTGTCCTATCTCAGTTCTTTTGACTTCATTATTTTTAAGGCCACTAATGATATCGTTGGAAATTCCTAATCGTTCCAAATTTTACAATCGTGGAAAAATTCCTAATGAATGGATGGACCTATTAGTAACTTGCGTATAAATTCATTCTTTCATATCTGCCGCTTTATTTGATATAGTTGATAAGTGAGGAATAAAATGGTATGCGCCTCCAGTCGGAACATACATCCTAGTGATTTAGATACGCGCGACTTCATAAAGCCTCAGCGCCCTTGTAAGCCTGGAAGTGTCAGAGTTAAAGGAGAGTAATTGTTTTGAGCTAGTCGGAATCACAGCCCACATTTATATACGTAAACGTACGAACAGTAAATGCTCAGAAAGAAATTTATATCCTCCCACTGTCTTAGCGATGGAATCTGTCTGGGGTTATCGACGTATATCCGGGACCTGACGATACACGGCCTGTGAGTTATTCATGTTAAAGCCGGCAATGTCAGGACTCTGGGGGAAAGTCGTTATATGCACAATTCATGTGTGCACGCATAGCGAGAGGGGTGGGATAGACATCAGCTACTATACTGTGGATACTAAAGCATGCGGTATATAAGTCCCGGATAGCACGTGCTGTTACTGCTCGGTGATGTTGCTTTGAGAAGAAATGGGGTCTCGTGGCTTTATGAAGAAAGAAAGGAAGGAAGGTTACAGAGAACCAGCGATCCTAACTCTCTATCGCATCGATATCACCCCCCCTCCAACCCCACCCGGGACTTTAGCAATGCAGAGGAGGTTCGCTGGCAGGAAGCTTCTCCGTTTTGACCGTCGGTCGGCTTCCTAAACAATGCAAAACCACCGCTCTTTGCTCACTAAAACAAAAGTACTGGCGAAATCATCCATCTTCCTCTTAATGTTCTTGAATAATTTCGCAGAGACGTCGGCTGTCGGCGCATCCTCGATGGATGAATGTGGGGGTGTTTTACATCGCGTGAGCAACGGACGGATATGAAGTACTCGCGACAATTCTTGTGAGTAGGCTGAGGAAAACGGCAAAGAAGAAGGAAAAAAACATAAGTGGCGTGTAAGTGAGAAAGATGACATCAGCACAAGGGGAGAACTGCTCTAATCATAGTGACGGCGGTGTCAGGCGCTGCCTTTAAACACAGTCATTTATCACCGCTGACAGAGACGAGACCCAAGATTCATTGACTGAAGCCACGTATTCCCAGCCAGGCTGACAGATGACAAGTGGGACGGACACATGATAGATGGTGCTGCAAGCAGCGGCCTAGATAAGCAGTGTCATTTCTTGAATTTCTAGCATTACGTATGCCGAGACGGAACACGGGATTTTTGCTTGACGACCAGCGGCTGTCTGTTCCAGAATTCCCAGTAATTTAGAGGACAAATAGCTTAGCAAGATACACACGCTCTTTTAACGCTTTCCTAGCTTTAAACGGTACGCTTTTGTTGTTAACATAATAAATAGAGATCAAAGAGTGTACCACTGAGACCGTTTCTTCGAATGTCAACGTATTTATCCACCGGAAAATAAATGATTTTCGCACAAGGAAGATTTGCTTTTGTGTAATTTTCCATAACAGTGATTTATGAGCCCAGTTCTCCAGATTTAGTTCGAACATATAGTTCTGAGTGATTCAGTACACCGGCAAGCTATGGTGAGACTCTTAGACAGGTCCATTGTGTGAATTTCTCTGGAAGAAATTTAGGTGTATAGATTAAAGTGTGCTGGAGGGGGGGGGGAATCATTTACCTCTAAGAAGCATCTTTATGGGATCAAATGAACAACCAACGTACAGTACTTCTAAATAGACAATGCTGCTTTCAGTCGAAAGCTCGCTATGACTCTGTTGGTGTATATTTCTGAATATTCGAAATTGATAATCGAAAACCAGGTGGTGGGGAGTAAAATGAGTCATTTTAGCAAAATTAAAATATAAAATTGCCTTGCCCATTTGGGATATATAATTTTCTGTGACTAAATATGACATCTGCGATGATAACTTGCTAATATCCTTATCTGCCCTGCTATTTTGATCAAATAATTCTTTACAGATTACATTGACCAGCCTGCGGCTTTGACTGTCTCATAACACGGATGCGGCCTATTGCCTGCTAGTTTCGATTCACACACACATAGCAGCCACCGTACCTCACACGGTGTATAAAATGTCAGTCACGAAGGTCAACGTGAAGCTTTCCGTGTCTCGTTTAATGCTGCTTATCACAAATCAAAATTAAACTTTTCTCCGCACGAGAAGTAATCACAGCGGAGTCACGTGCATTGGAATCTTATCGCCGCTGACGGGATCATCCGCACTTCGGGCCGTGACTGTTGAGCAATGCAACTATCGGAAAATCTCCAGTTTTCCACGTTTCTTAGAAAGACAAGGAGGTCCAGGATGTGAACTGGAGGTTTATCTGCTGATTTCGAATATAACTGTTTGCTGGCTGGTCGGAGTCAAAAGTTCCGTTTGCTTTCCGAATGGTTCCTGATAAAGCCCATTGGAAGAGGCTTGGATTTCGTAGAATGAACCGCGGGAATAAAAAGTTTTCTCGGAAACAGTTTCTGCCACCAGGTGAAGAGCTAGAGATTAAACGTTTCTTGAAGACAATTTCGGTTTTCGTAGTGATCTTCGGAAAGCAGCGGAACAGTTGGTTCTGTTGGATGTCAGCGATTTCAAACTTCACTGGGATAAAACCGATTCTCGTTTAGGTTCAAATCTGGGACAGCTCCCTCAACCTCCTTATTAAATTTGTCTACCGGTCTCTCCCGTTCTAAAAGTTGACGAATTCGAGTTGTATATAATTATCATGATTTCCGCAGCAAGCTATGTTGCTCACAGAGAGGTGATCAGCAGATTGTGCTGGTTTGCATTCTTTTTTTCATATATCAACGTCATGGTCATTATATGCTTTTCGTTTCGTAATTCCAGTCTCTTAGCTGTTTAGTTATTATTGCTACACGTCGATTTTTATGGACTTCTAGCGCATCTACTTAATGTATTAAATGGTCTCGATAAAAAAGATCATCTGGCGTTATAACCCAGGGTGGGTTTTTATCTTAGCTTTCTCAACGATGTTCCACCAGTAAGCCCTCCCAGAAGTCGAACTTCTCCAACTTCATATTTTCATGGTCTTTAAGCCTCTTCTACGTCATCCATCCGTCCATCTTTTCCGCGGTCTTCGTCTTGCCCTCCTACCGGTAGGTTTCCATTTCATTATCCTCTTAGTTGTTCTGCTGTCATCCATTCTCATAACATGTCCCAACCAGGCAAGTCTCTGGCTCTTCACATATCTGACGATGGCCACAGCCTGAATAAGATTTTCAATGGTTCATTCTGATCCTCCAGGATCCATCAACGTCTTATACGGGCCCAAAGACTTTTCGCAAAATTCTACGCTCGAACACTCTCAACAGCTTCGATAAAAAGATCAATTAATTTATTTTATTTAGTATATACTACAAGGACAAGTTTACTGCCACATATACTATAAATGGCGAATATCAAGGCAAACGTAAGTGTGTTCAATATTTGGAACACATACAAAAACAACATTAAACTTTATTTCAAGAAAAAGTTGAGTATAGTGGAAACCCGGAAGATTCACTTTGCCGTTTGTTATTTTTATTATTCACTCAAACATTTGGCTTTATTTCATTTCGCCAAGGTTTCATTAGCATAAATAAAAATAAATTTTCTGTTTATATGCCGGGATGGCCATATGGCACCAGCGGAGTACATAAGATAGAAAACACAAGAACATTACTATATTTTCGAAAACCACGGCCAACTCAAACGCATGTACTACTGTACCCCGAATTGACTACTCTGCTTTTCCAGGCCTCGTGTCTTCTTTTTCTTTCTAAGTATTGCATTGAGAGAAGTTAAAATACATAAGTTTAAGAATGAAAAATCGAATATACAAATTTGTATACTTCTGATTATTGGGATTTTTTATTGTAAGATATAATTTAAGAGTATTTCAAATGGCTTTTTATATGAAATTTAAAATTAGTATATTATATGAAATATTCTCATCCTGCAGTGCGGAATCCCAATATTTCATATAAAAAGCTAAATTTCTAACACATACCCTATAGCAATTAAAGTGAAACGATGTACTTATCAGTCTTTTGCCAGCTTCTGTTATGTGACCGCATTGCGAAACCAATCTCTTCAAATCAAGTGTGATGCTTGTTGAGTTCATTCGCATGACCACAATGAGACTTTCAAATGCGGCTACAGTGGCTATGTTCACTACTCTTCTACATGTCCATGCTACCCCAGTACTTATTTTAAACAAACAACCAACCAATACGACTGCTTATTTTATTTTATTTTTAGTTTTTGTTTCATTAACGAAAAATGGTTGAAGGAACTCGCGCAAACGCTTCCTTCTGCCGTCGATTGTGGAAGCGATACTCGAGAAGGCATTTTTTGAAGTGCCACAAATCCCCTCCCACCACTTCCTTATTAAATTTGTGTACCGGTTTCAAAGGTTGATATTTCGAGTTGTAAATTTAAATCAGCGTCGCCTTCATATGTGGGGCCAAGGTATTTGATAAATGTTCTGAACAACGGTTTGTCCCGTTTGCAGCCAGAAATATAGCTTTTAAAATGACTGTTGTAGCTGCTCAATATAATCAGACGATGTCGATTGAAATATCTTACGAAAAGGACGTATCGATTTTGATAGCTGAATAAAATGACAATAATTTGATTTCAAAAAATTGCTTGTTGTTATTAGTTTGTTTTCCCTGCATTTGAGATTTATTTCATTTATGATCTCTTTATAAAATTACTTGTATTCTCTCCATTTTGTGAACACCTCTGACCCTATGTGGTCTTCCTGAAGTATAAACAGAATATGCTGCTCTTTTTGTGATTCATAACATCCTAAGACCGAGGAAGCCAAATTTATTTAATGGTGACGTGAGTGTGTCCTGCTTTGATGAAAGGCGCTTACCACGGGGGCGGGGAGGGGGTTCTATCTTTAAAATTTTTCGCAATTATCTTGGAACCATTTTTGGTATTCCGCATGGAGTTCACAAGTTACGCAGACGATCTGAAATTCTTTATAGGATCAACTGATCCAGAGCAGATCGACATTAAGTGGCAATTCAAGATCATCAATTGAAATATCTGCTGAGAAAGTTTTATCTGATCTTCAACAATGGACAGTTGAAAATAAGTTAAAAATTAGTCCTACCAAGACAAAAATTATGATCCTGGGCTCTAAATTGGATTACCAAGAGTTAAAATAAACAATACACAAATACCTCTAGTAATGGAAATTAAAATTTTGGGAATAACTATTGACAGCAGGTTAAATTTTTCTCCCTCATTTATCCAATCTGCGAATTAATTTCACCGGCGCACTTGTCAGAGTTTCTAGAACTGAGTGGGGTCTTTCTGGAAGATCTTTAAGAATTTACTATAACTCTTTCTTTATCCCTATGGTTGCCTATGGCAACCATAGGGATAAAGAAAGAGTTATAGTAAATGCTGCTGGCGCTTGGTTCCATAGGGCGGACTGTACAATTTTAATCAAAATTGCTGTCAATCCAGCGCACAATGTTACTTTGCATTTGGAAGATTTGTCTACTAAAACCTGCGAAGTAGGTGTTGAAGGTTTCAACACCTACTGTGCAGGTTTTAGGTGGGATGTTACCACTCGATTTCTATGTAATTTTCAGAGGCTTATGTTATCTCCTGAAACGTCAGATTCCCACTCAGATCCTTGGAATTTCTGTTAACTCTCAAGTCGATGTTAAAGCTGAACGACAAAAATTTGGCAAGAGTTGATCAATTTGTTTGTGGCAGAGCAAGTGGGATAGCACAGCACTGGGCAGTGTAACTCGTAAGTTTTTTTCCTGAAGTTGACACTCTTATGGATAAAAAAGCTACAGTCTGTTTTAATGTTGACTTGTTTACCTCCTATTTGTTATCAGGACACGGATCATTAAATAAGAAACTTTAAATTTCGCTTGTCTCTTATGGAACTCTCATTGCGGCGGTGTTGTACTCTTGTCCCTCATACACTGAATTTCCAGTAACTCTGCAGAATGCAATTCTGAACTTTTCATCAGGATGGGAACCTAATTTTGTATCAAATGCCACCAGTTACCGCGCCCTTCAGGATTTTGCTAAGACAACCTTCAGTAAAAGGCTTGCAATGACTGCGCCTGCGAATATTTCAAATTCAGCTCAAGACCCTTCACCTTCACTGCAATGACGTCCATTTTCTCAGCAAGATCTACAATTTATGGGCGTGTGTGTGTTTGCAACTCAGTTTAACGATGAAAATTGCTGTGCTCCTGAAATTGCTCGGCTGGCTGTTAACTGACTGTGACTTTGTTATCGGTGATTGACTGATTGTGACTTTGCTACTGATGATTGCAGGGCTTACTGGAAGTCACATTTAACCTAAGTTGTTTATAAGGTTTGTGCCTGTTTCTGTGCTAAAATGCTTGTGTAAAGTTTTGTCTGTTAATTGGTACTGGTCTAGGGTTTTTTTTTTTTTTTTGTATATAATCTTTAATTTTTGATATTTATGCTAATTTTTTAAACTTAACGAGATTACTTGCTTTCTTTACTTTGAAAACCTTAAAGTATTATTTATTTACTCCCAATATGTTGAGGTTAACCTTGTGTACAGTATTTAGTTTTTGTATAGTTTGTTAAGATACTTTTTTTTTTTTTAACAATTTTTGGCTAGAGTTTTTGGCTCGAACTTTGTTGGGCTCTTGGCGTCCCTCTCTTCTGCTGCTGCTGGCTGGTAGCCCCTGACCTACCTTCCCGTGGCGCGTTTCCGACCTGCTAATTCCGGGTAGTCAAACAGCCAGTTAATTTCTGGCCATTTCTACAGAATCCTGTATCTTAAAAGTGAAACGAGGCGGAGATGAACTAACATTCCAGGTGCCGTCCTCCACAAATACATACAAATAAAAAAAATTAGCATAAAGTTCGTAAGAAATGCTGATCTCAAGATCAGCATTTCTTACAAACCTCTATATCTCCAGCCCTGGAGGAACACGTTGGCAGTAAAAAATATCCTGACGCTCTCAGAACTTTTTACTGGAAATTTGGATGTCCCCTCCACACCAAATATCGCTAAGACCTCCAAATAAACAGTAAGCACTTCTTTCACTTGCACTTCGTCTCATCCCTTCAAATCTCACCGTAATACAAGAAATATTCCTAGCAAGTACTTTAGCAGCAGTTGTTGGCCTGAAGGTTGTCCTCTGTAGGACAAGAAGCCAGAAAATAACTTCAGGATAACATATACAAATGTGTTCCGGACTAGAAAGTCACAGAATGACTTAAAGCTTCCCAGCCTTAAAGAACATTTGCCCTCGCGGGATAGCACAATGATAATTACCACCTTCCCACACCGACTGCAAAAGGCACAAGTTCAAATCCCGTCAGTGATGCGAGGAATTTTAATGGGCTATTTGTGCAACTTGGCTGAGTTAGTTGGTTTCAGGCGATTGTTACAAGATTTTATTTCCCGAAAAAAAATTTTTTTTTGTTTTCCTAATAAGCCGATTGAAGAATACAAGCAATTACTGGCAAAATACGCAGTCCGTACCAGTTATTGAAATGTTCCAATTTTTATACAGATATCTGGCAAAACAAAAACGAAACGAGATAATGTATACCGTTGAACTTGAATAAACGTCTCCCTTTATATTATCCTTTCAGCTACTACTTTGATAAAAGACACTCTTCGCTTTGTTTCTTAGGGCATTGATCACCGGATTTTCATAACAGTGGACATAGTTTGGGAACCACTTTTTGCCATTCTAACCAAGGACAGTGATCGAATTGAGCAGAAAAGGCGTTCTAGTTAAAATTTTTCAGTTCAAACGGGGAATATCGAAAATATATTATACAGAAGAATAAAAGCCATTCGGTGGCGCCATCGCAGATACATCAGTGGTATCGGGGCTGTTCTCTAGTTCTAACTGGCCGAAACTGAGTGAAGTTAAAAGCACACCTATAAAAATTCCTCCAGTCAGGTTTTTGGGTTTTTTTTTTTTTTTTTACAAAAATGCACTTAGGGAGTTTCGCAAAGGGCCCACTTCATATTAATGTAAGACCTTTTATGAAATATTTTTTTAATATCCAACTGTAATATGGACCTCACAGAGGAAATCGCCAAATTTTAGATTTTCATATCTTAATCACTTCAACTGAGATAGAATTTCTTTAGCCAAATATTCTCTTTATTTTGCCTTCGTGGGTAGCACAGTTGGTAGAATCGTTGTCCTCCCCACACCAGATGGGAAAGACCCGAGTTCGAGTCCCATCGATGATGTGAGGAATTCTAATGAGCCTTTTTTCACAGCTTGTCTAAGTTGGTCGGTCTCAGGCAAGAAAGCATGGTTTTTTCTCCCTTAAACTCTGGGTTTTCGTCCAGCATACTGAAAATCGACCTCAGAACACACCCAATGTACAGACAACATACGCGGAGCAATATGGCCTTAGTCACCGATGCGCCTAAAACTCTACTACAACAACAACAGCTCTTTATTTTTATGACTTCATTAACTGATTATTTTACAAACAGAACAATTGCAGTAATAACTAAGCATAATGAACTACATAAAAGTGTAACCAAGAGTTGTTCATGGGAATCTTCTCTAGGTTCAGTCATGTGGAATAGTATGTCGGACGAACTGCTAGATTGCAATGATATAGAAAAGTTCAAGGATGGAATTAGAAGAAAGAGCTGACTTAGTAATGAAAAGGTTTATTTTATTTATTTATTAAATGATTCTTCAGATATCTGTACACTGGTGCTATTATCCATTGAAACAAATAAGTGTCAAGTAAATTTAGTACTTTCTAGCACCCAACAGTTCTCTTAAAGGGGTACTTGTTTTGCATGTTATTCGGAACAAGTCTTTGGGAATAGCCTTAAATGATAAGTTAACTTTTCTAGAATTAAACATCTAAAGGAGAAGTCAAAAGATTATTCTCAGAATTAGAAGAGTAATAAGAGTTGACCGGGATCTCAAGAGCAGATTCCTTGGTCTATTCAATCCTTGATCATATTGCAAATTATGCAGTGTGATTTAAGATGCTATTCGTTGATCATATTGCAATAAATATGAACACATATTCTTATGCAATTTAGCAGTCGTAGAGTTAAAGTTGTATTTCTGCAATAAGGCCTCTGAGGTTGGGATTATTCATACCACCAATTTTAAACACACACACCAACCGTTTATGACTGATTGAATAATGAAATAAAATAAAATAAAATGATAGAAAAGACTGTAAAATAATATTTACAAAAAACTAAACTATAACAAAAGTAAAAAAGTTAAAATGCATTAAAATATAAATATAAAAGCGATAAAAAGACGATAAAAAACACTACTAGAACTTTCGGAGGTGTCTTCCTCCTTCCTCAGTAATAGTGAGACTTAAACGACAGATCCTTAAATACCAGGTTCACGGCACACGTGGATGACCAGGCGCATACTCAGCATTCCTTTCACTTGTACCAGAACCGGAAGTGGTCTGGACACGTGGAAAATTAAAACGTTTATCTCTTGTCAAAACCACCGCCTCAAAAAGGGGGTGAAGCCTAACTCCCCTGTCTCTGTTTATACTATTGTTACCAGAGGATCCAATCCACAGACTTTCCAGCCACTTACGGTCCCAGAATCTATGCGCCCGGTCAAGGATGACAGCGTTGTCGGGGGAGATCTGGTGTTGTTTTTCCCAATAGTGCTCGGCAATGGCGGATTTATTGAGCTCTGCGGTCCGTATCGCTCGTGAATGTTCCCCCAGACGGTCCTTGAGACGCCGTCCTGTCTCCCCCACGTAACATTCCCCACAATCCGGGCATGTGATCTCATATACGACCCCACTACTAGAATCCCTAGTAATGGGGTCTTTGACCTGTGACACTACTGTGTGCAACCTCCGGCCCGGAAGCTGCACACAGCGTGTCTGAAAGTCGCGAAGCATCCTCGCAATGCGATCTGACAGGCCCGGATAGTAGGGAACATACACTGTGGTAAGCGGTACAGGCGGAACTACCCGATTGGGCTCTTCCTCTCTGTTGTATTCATCAATGACCCTCTGGGGGTAACCGCACCTCATAAGATCCGTCGTGATTTGCCTAATTTCCTTCTCCCCCTCCTCAGGGGTACTGCAATGTGTTCTCACCCTACCCAAAAGTGCTCTGGCCACACTATTTTTATGTTGGACGGTCTGTGCCGTCCTATAATGTGTGTACTGGCCCCTACACATTGGTTTCCTAAAAACCTTAGTTCTAAGTCTGGGGCCTTCCCTATATACCATTATGTCCAGAAATGGGAGGGTACCATCTATTTCTACAGCCGACCGGGCTAGCCGAGTGGGTAAAGTACCTGCCCGGCAACCCAAAGGTCGCGGGTTCGATTCCCGCCTCGGGCTTGGATCAAAGTACTGCAAAAACCTTGGGAGGTGCAATATGGCCACAGAAGCCGATGCGCCAACAACTACCAAATCAAAAAAAAAAAAAAAAAAAAAAAATCTATTTCTACATCCGAGGTAAATTTTATAAAGGGAGAGAAACCATTGAGAAACGAGACCACATCTTCCTCTCTCCCCTTCTTCGAGATGTGGTCTCGTTTCTCAATGGTTTCTCTCCCTTTATAAAATTTACCTCGGATGTAGAAATAGATGGTACCCTCCCATTTCTGGACATAATGGTATATAGGGAAGGCCCCAGACTTGGTTTTTAGGAAACCAATGTGTAGGGGCCAGTACACACATTATAGGACGGCACAGACCGTCCAACATAAAAATAGTGTGGCCAGAGCACTTTTGGGTAGGGTGAGAACACATTGCAGTACCCCTGAGGAGGGGGAGAAGGAAATTAGGCAAATCACGACGGATCTTATGAGGTGCGGTTACCCCCAGAGGGTCATTGATGAATACAACAGAGAGGAAGAGCCCAATCGGGTAGTTCCGCCTGTACCGCTTACCACAGTGTATGTTCCCTACTATCCGGGCCTGTCAGATCGCATTGCGAGGATGCTTCGCGACTTTCAGACACGCTGTGTGCAGCTTCCGGGCCGGAGGTTGCACACAGTAGTGTCACAGGTCAAAGACCCCATTATTAGGGATTCTAGTAGTGGGGTCGTATATGAGATCACATGCCCGGATTGTGGGGAATGTTACGTGGGGGAGACAGGACGGCGTCTCAAGGACCGTCTGGGGGAACATTCACGAGCGATACGGACCGCAGAGCTCAATAAATCCGCCATTGCCGAGCACTATTGGGAAAAACAACACCAGATCTCCCCCGACAACGCTGTCATCCTTGACCGGGCGCATAGATTCTGGGACCGCAAGTGGCTGGAAAGTCTGTGGATTGGATCCTCTGGTAACAATAGTATAAACAGAGACAGGGGAGTTAGGCTTCACCCCCTTTTTGAGGCGGTGGTTTTGACAAGAGATAAACGTTTTAATTTTCCACGTGTCCAGACCACTTCCGGTTCTGGTACAAGTGAAAGGAATGCTGAGTATGCGCCTGGTCATCCACGTGTGCCGTGAACCTGGTATTTAAGGATGTGTCGTTTAAGTCTCACTATTACTGAGGAAGGAGGAAGACACCTCCGAAAGTTCTAGTAGTGTTTTTTATCGTCTTTTTATCGCTTTTATATTTATATTTTAATGCATTTTAACTTTTTTACTTTTGTTATAGTTTAGTTTTTTGTAAATAATTAAAAGTTTTTTGCAAATATTATTTTACAGTCTTTTCTGTCATTTTATTTTATTTTATTTCATTATTCAATCAGTCATAAACGGTTGGTGTGTGTGTTTAAAATTGGTGGTAAAGTTGTATTGATTAAAAAGAAAAAAAAAAAAAAAAAAAACATCGATTTTTAACAGTACAGCTGGATATCCGTGGAATCAAAATGAATACTAGTTTTTTTTTGTAAACTAGTAAACTAGATATAAACCGATAATTTCTGATCTTAGAAAGGAAAGGAGTTATGAGATCCAAGTCTCTCCTCCTTCACTATTTTTCATGTGGATTGATTCTTGAAAGCAGCAAAAGGTTTGCCTTGGCGCGTTATGGCCTTTATTTACCCTTGCGCAGCAAAGCCTCTAGCAGTTATAGCAGAGGTTTCCAAACTTCTCGGTTCACGGCGCCCTTAGTGTCTCAGTAATTTTTTTCACGGAGCCCCTAGACCAAAAGAAATACCTAACTGTTCCGTTTATTAAGTATTTAGGGCTAAACAACTTAATAAGTATTTATGTCCTAGCAACTTAGTAGCCGTTTTCAAAAATAATACACATAAATTAAAAGAAAAAAAAAAATATATATATTTTTTTTCATTCTTAAATAACCACAATTACTTACTAATTTTTTCCCTCAAAAATTTAAAATATCTCGCAGCGCACAGTTTCGGAACCGCGGCGTTAACTTGGCAGTTATCGAACGGAATCCGACCAAACCGAACTTGGAATATATAGTGGCCGCAAGCAGGGGCAAAAGTGATTCTTTCACTGCTTCTATTGGAATGAGCAGCAGCCTGGAAAGCAAGGCAATGGAGATTTCCAGGACTGTTGGGAGTCATAGAGGAACAAGTAAATACATGGACTGTGTTAGGGTAACTAAGAGTAGAAACAGATGCATGTATACTTGCATGTACACCAATGCTAGGAGTATAGTTAATAAATTTGATGAGTTTGAAGTGCTAGTCAAGACATCAAAGGCAGATATTGTTGGGATATTAGAGATGTGGTGTCGCACAGATATAAGCAGTGTAGAATTGAAATATTGGGAGTACAATGTGTACAGAAAGGAAGGGGGAAGGAGGGGATTATGCTCGTTAAGAAACACTTAAAATCTAAGGACGTGCATCCAACTGATGTTGATGGAAAATGCAATTTTGAGTCTGTTTGGTGTTGACATAAGCACTAGGAAAGGAAAAATGAGAATAGGTGTTTGTTATACGCCTGTTGAATCTGATGAGTATAATGAGCAATTGTGCAGAGAAATAGAGTGGGCCAGTAAATCAGAGTGACTTATAATGGGGGATTTTAATTTCCCAAAGATTGACTGGAATTTGTGGGTTGGTCACTCATACACTAGCAAGGCTTTTGTGGATTTATTGGATGATTGTTTTCTACAGCAGCATGTTCGGGAGGCAACTAGAGAAAGTAATACTCTTGATCTGATTATCAGTAATGATTCTTCATGCATTAAGAATTTGCAGATAAAAAGAACCACTGGGTGACAGTAATCACAATGTACTGAAGTGGGAATTATTTAAAGATTACGTACAATCAAGGATAAAGGGAAGGGCTTTTGCTTTGGTAAAGGTGACTACAGAGGTCTGAGACAGTTATTAAATTCTGTACAGTGGGATCAGCTGATGATGTTACCAACGTTGAATTCTAAATGGGAAGCCTTCAGGGACTTAATTATGGCGGCTACTAGGCTTTTCATTCCATCTAAGAAATACTGTTCAAGGTTTAGGCCTAAATGGATGTCAGATGAACTAAGGAGATTTGTGGCAGAGAAGAAAAATGTATGGGATGCATATAAAGTATCAGATGACACAGAAGCCTATGGGAGATATAAACTAGTCTGTATTCAAGTCACAAAGGAGGTTAGGCAGGCGAAGGCAGATTACGAGAAATCCTTGGGAAAGGATGGAAAGAAAAACAGAAAAGAGTTCTTTACTTATGTAAACTCTAGAAGGAAAGGGATGAATCAGATTGGACCACTTATCATAGATGGGTTGACTATTGATGATCATGCTCAGGTAGCTGATAAACTGAATGAGTATTTTGCATTTACATTCACACATGAGGAGTTATTCAATGAGGGGAGTGCCAGATGTTTATCAAACTCTAACAGGGAGCTAAGTGATTTTGTAATAACTGAGAGCAAAGTGGAGGAGAAATTGTTGAAGTTGAACATAAAAAGGCACCTGGGGTAGACGGGATCTGTCGAGTTATATTAAAGAAGGCAGCAAAGGAAGTAAGCAAACCCTTAGCCATAATTATGAGAGCTTCCTTGGACTCAGGAGAGGTACCCATGGACTGGAGGTGCGCAAATGTATCATCATCTAGACAAGACTGCAGTAATAATTAAGGCACAGCATGGGTTTTTTAAAAGCAGGTCGTCTGACCAATTTTATTGGATACTGTGATGTGGTCACAAAGGAACTGAATGCCAAAAATAATTTTCATATCATATACTTGGATTTCAGGAAAGCTTTTGATACTGTTACACATGGAAGACTGCTGTACAAATTGGAGAGGTACGGCATTAAGGGTAAGTTGCTACAATGAATAAAGGGATGTTTGAGTGGGAGACAACAGAGAGTGGTAATCAATGGACAGTGCTCTTCATGGACAAATGTTATTAGTGGGGTTCCCCAGAGTTCGGTGTTAGGCCCATTGTTGTTTTGTATATTTATTAATAATATTGATGAAGGTATATCAGATTTAATGTCCAAGTTTGCAGATGAAAGTGGCAACTGAAGTTTATCATTCACAAATGCAAAGTACTGCATATGGGTAGCAATAACTCAAGAGAAACGTACAAACCGTGTGGTACTATTAACTCGGGGAAAGTGAAAAAGACCTGGGGGTAATTGTGCAGTCAAATATGAAGTTCGGTGATCAGTGCAGGGGGGCTGTCAGGGCATTCCTTATATATAAATGATATATAGGAATTGTGCTAGCAGGGACAGGGATGTGATTATTCTGTTATACAAGGCAGTGTGAGGCCACACCTAGAGTACTGTGTACAGGTCTGGAGGCCTCATTTTAGGAAGGATGTAGAGTTGCTAGAACGAGTACAAAGAAGGGCAACAAGATTGGTGAGGGGGAACAAAGGGGTGCTCTTACCAAGAAAGGCTTTCGTTCTGCAAATTGCAGCGCCTGCAGAGTAGGCGCCTGCGATGTGACTGAATTCGATTGTATAAGGCCTTGAATGGGTTGAGCAAGCTGAATGGTAATGGGATTCTTCCTCTTTCTCAGATTAAGAGCTTGATGGGGCACAGATTCAAATTGAGGAAAGACATTTGTAGAATAGATGTCCGGAAATTTGTCTTTAGCCAGCGGGTAGTTGATTGGTGGAACGGACTTGCATCTTTTGTTGTGGAAGTTGACATCCTAAATAAATTTAAGGCTGAGCTGGACAGACATTTGGAACGAATAGAGGGGTGAAATGGGAGGGTTTTTTTTTTTTTTGGCTGATTCTGCATAAACTTTCTTTCTTGCATCGTATGCCTCTAGTAATGCTAATATCTCTAATACGTTAAGCACGAAAGAATATGAATTCAGTCTGTGATTGAATGTATTTGGCAAACCAGGTGGAATAATTGTGGTTACTCCTTTTAATTTTAATGTCCGTTGACTGTTCTAGCTCATATGACTGCAATATAATACGGTGAGGCTCCTGTATTCTCTATATCTTGTAAATTCTTAAGCTGCCTTCCAGTATAAAAAATATATGTATATCCCATATGTTGATAGGTTAATCACAAAGAGGAGTTCATTATGGAAGGTATTGAAGGGATTTATTCTGGAAGCTACCAATACATTTGTTCCAGTTGAGAAGTTTTCCAAAATAAAAATGCCCAAGTGGATGACCAGAGAGGTTGAGGATTTAATTGAGCTAAAGAAAACAGCGTGGGTTCCTTATAGACTATTGCGAGGTACTGATTACTATGAGTATAAGTGTGTATGTAACAAAACTACTGATGGGGTAAGAAAGACAAAAACTGAATACAAAACACACTAGCTAAGAGAGTTAAAATGGAGACGGAATTCTTTTCTACGTGAATACAAAAAAGAAGAGAGTGAATTAGATCGAACTGGAAAAGTTATAGAAAGCCCGGCAGAATGGCAAACAATTTTAAAGTGTAAAAGCCATTGTATTTGGTCTTTAAATTAGTAACAACTTATTAGTTAGACTGCTAAAAATGAGGTGATACAGTATGTCAATCTCGGAGAAAAGTATTTCGGAAAAATCACTGAAACTGAGTGAGGTTGGATGGTTTACATCCTGTTATACTAAAAATTGCTGAATGTTAGCATCATCCTGTTAACGATGTTAATGATAATCGTTACACTCCACGGAGATCTTCTTGGACTAGAGAGCGCTAAAGCTCCCCCAATCCACAAAGTAGGTGCGAAAGGTGTGATGGGCAACTGTTGATCAATGAGTTTGAGTTAGTGGTGGTTAAGATTATGGATTCTTTGATTAAGATACTGGACCATCTCGATAAGAAGGCATCGTCCTTAATGGATCGCAAAATGGGTTCGTGAAGGAGAAGTCTTGCCTGACCAATCTAGTTAATTATTATGATGAAGTCATAAAAACGTTGGATGCAAGAAACAGCTTTGACCTTTACCTTAATTTCATAAAGTCTTTGATGGTTCCCTGAAAGACATGCAAACTTGAGCAAATTGCCGTTAATGGCTAGATTCAACGAAGGATCTAGCCATTATTCAGAAGGCTGGATCTTATGAAGTTTACTTTCGGGCAGTATGTTGTAGACCACTGGAATGAAATACCTGTAACAGTAGTCAAGGTTGATAGTTTGGTAAGCTTCAAAGCGGAATTGGATGGGCACTTTTTTGGCTACGGCGAAAGTATAAATGATAGATGTTTTTTTGTGGACTCAGAAAAACCCGCTTCCCTGCATTAGTTATTCATTATAATATTAATATTAAAACCGTATTATAATTTGGACTGACCCTCACTTTTTCTCTATTAACTGACCATGAACCATTTTGAATTAAAGGAGCTAGAGTTAACAAGATAAAAGACAAAAGTTGGGGATTACACTGTAGTTTACATGTAATTATTACACTAGTTTATATGTAATTTATGTAGACTTGAGATATCAGTTAGAAGGTTATGAAGGAGCAAATGTTGCTTGCTGACTCCATCTATTCTTTAGAAGAGTATCAATTTTTTCCAACTTGGCAAAGTATATGGAAAAAGAATTAAAAGTTATTAGGATATGCCTCCATATAGCTTGGGATGAGTGACTCTACTTTTGTTAGAGGCTAAGTAGAAAGTACTGAAAGGATATAAGTTTAGTTATTTGTTTACATTGTTTTATTTTATCAAATTAACAAATTGTTAGTTTCTTTCGAACAGAATTGAAAAAAAGGTGCATATGAGGAGAATTTTTATGAGGAGAATCACAATAGCATCCTGAACATTAAGGACATAAAATGTAAATGCGAAATGAAATATAGGCCACGATCCCCGATGGGGAGAAGGAAAGTGTCACTATGATTGATCGTTACGAGGGGGATCGTTATATATTCTTGACCTCGTAAGTACAGAAGACTACAACGTAATGTCTTCCCCCATCCACACTTGCAAACCCAAACCATTGCCGTGATCATCTTCCCGTTGCTGCTTCTGGTTCAGAAAGGAACAATTTATATTCCTGCGTATCCAAAACTAGCAGAGAAAATTGGATTGCTCCAGCGCTGGTGCTGTGGGATAAACTGCTTCGCGGTAGTAAAATATTCGGAATATTACGCATAATGAAAGGAGTGGTGAGAATGAAAAGTGCAAGGGCTAAGAGAATCATTGCGTAGCCAAAATATCAAAGCCTGTGAGTATGTCTATCAAAGCGTATAAATATTATCTAATTCTTGAGCTTTCCCACATTTAATTATGCCAGTAGCATTCTCTTGTTCCTGCGTTTCTCGAACTGCTTTCTCCTACTGGAGTGGTGTGGGTGGTATTTAAAATAGAAACTTTTATTATACTTATTTATTTAATCAGGTAAAGAAAAATTACATCCATCCCTAGACAGCAATCAGCTGCTAGGAGGGTAAACACAGCTATAAGAAATTAAGGCCTGACGTAGCCGAGTGGTCAGGAGCGAGGTGCATAGCACGCGTTCCTTGAGTGGACCGGGGTTCAATCCCGTGACTACTAAATAAAATAAATATTTGTATTGACGATTTGTTGTAAACTCTACTGACTTGGTTGTCGTGCCGGAGTATAAACAGAAAATTTATTTATTTATTTAATACAATAATATCTGTATTGGTTAAAATAAAAGATACAGAGATCAAGTCAATAATTAAATAGAGGGTTAAGACAGATTATATTCAACTTTTTTTTTTTATCTAAATACATTCAGCGTCTGTCCAAAAAGAGGACGAGAATACTGGCAAGATGCTGTAGGCTGTCTGGAAAAGAAGGAGCTCATATCATCCTCTAACACAGAAGCCACGTAAGGCGATGATGGGAATCTAGACGCAGGATTGTGTAGGTATCAGCAAAGACTTTTGTTCTGTTGGCCTTCTCCACGCAAATCACCTGAGGGTTGATATTTATGTCGTTGAGGAATACAATCGTGTTTGCTGGGAACATATGACTGAGCGAACTGATTTGGTTGAGGGCAGGTCTGATCATAGATGTTTGCTGGTTAGTTGTTCTGTTATTCATGGCAGGATGATGAGGTTATCGATGCCTGAGAGCATCCAGTCTACCCGAAATGAGCTTGGAGAGGATAATTTTGTTGCAAGTGGTGATGATTTGCTTAGGTCATTCAATGCAGCGAATGTACTATAGCCCTAGAGATAGTAATGGGATGTCCTGAAGTCCTATTGAGGGATCAAAGAAGCCAATACTCAAGTCCTAAGAATTTCTGCAAGTAGGTTGGAGTGGCAGAGGACCAGATTTCCGATCCTTAGAGTGCCACCGGTACTCTAAGGATCGGAAATCTGGTCCGAACTACACAAGTTCGGACAAACCTAGTTACAGCTTGTTATTGCCGTAATCCACTATTTCCTGTCGAGCTGACCAAGAATTTGTTTCTTGCTTTCTTAAAGTGCTCCAGAAAAGACAGGTTCGAAATCCAGACCAAACCTAGGTCCTTGTGAGAGTTTACAAGTTTAATTTAATGTCCATTTATATAGACGTGCATTGGATTTATTCTTCTCCGCTTTGTAAACGTCATCTGGGCAGATTTTTCGTCATTTAGCTCAAGACCAATGTATTGAAGAAAGGTGCTTATCCGAGAGATTTGTTTTATTGCAGCTCTTTGTACAGGAGCCTCTACTCTGGCTGATCCGAATGAATGAAGAGCTTCAGATCGTCGGAGTACGATATCATGCTTTGGAAATTTGCTAGCAGAGGTTCCAAAGCGGCAGAAAACAACGCTGCTGACAAAACGCCACCCTGTGGGACCATTCTGAAGAGAGTAAAGGATCGTGAGATACCATTGTGCTCAACGAGGAGTCGTCTTTCTGCGATTTTTTTTTTTTTTTTTTTTTTAATACAGTGAGGAGGTCATCGGAGATCCTGCAGTAGTTCTTCAGGATGCTAAGGTAAAGATGGGAAATCCTATCATATGCAGATTTAGCGTCAAGAAAAATTTTCAAACTGGATTCGAGAATTCAAAGCTTCCTTCGTATGTGAACCAGGGTTGGAAGGAGATTGGTGGTAGTAGATCTCCCAAGGACAATGTTGTGAAGGTGGCAAGGTCTGTGATGAAAACGGTGCTCAATAAGTTGCGCTGGGATTATCTTTTCGAAAATTTTAAGAAGCGAAGACCGCAATGCGATAGCACGAAAATCCTTCACAGTTTTAGGCCTCGAATTCTTCGGAATGCGTTTGATGCAGTAGTGTATCAAATTTGAGGCCCGAAGATGATCGCAAAATTTCATTAAAGATATGTAAAATAACATCCACAATGAAGACACGGGATATTTTAATGATAAACGAGGGAAATGCATCAGGCCCGATGGTAGCTTTGTTTGGTAACTCGTTTATTACTTTCAACTGATTTTCTCTTGTAATATTAAGTGTAGGCAAGGGAGTCAAATCTCGTAAAGGGTTGGAGAGGGAACGATTAGATTCTTCCTTTATGCAGCTGTCACCAAAAGTATTGTCTGCCCATTCGGCGAATAGGCTCTCATCCATCTGAATATCCTTGTAATTCTTTGCAAATGGCCGCTTCGAGCATACTAATCTGCTAGCTATATATCTATTGTTGGCTTGTCGTTTTTGCTTCAGAAAAGATGCATGTTTCTTTTTAAAGTTAATAAAATCGTGTATGGTTCCAGAGGTCTTCTATTTCCTGAAGGCACGCTGCTTATCTAGAAAGGCGGGCTTCAGATCTCTGAGAGAACCATGGTTTTGTCCATTTAGAGATTCTGATGGCTTTTGACGCTCCATGAATAGCCATAGCGGTCAGGAGGAAATCAAGGCCATTAGTGTCCTCATCGATCGGTAGGGTGGAAAGTGCATCCCAGTTGGTCGAGATGAAAAAACTCATAATGACATCTTGCTTGATGAAATTAACTGACAAAATTGTTTTGGTTAGGACTTCATCATCCCTAGGATGCATCGACGGGAAGTAAAGGCAAAGGTGAGTGGTCTGTAGTCTGAAATCGAGGCAAAGGTCGGGATTGTGGGCATCAAATCTGTAGTACGATGAAATACTAGGTTTAACGGCTGGTTGCCTCTTGTAGGCTGTGATTCAAGGAAATCCAACCCAAAATTTTCGATGAATGTAATGAAGTCACGTCTAGCTTCAGAGTGTTTAGGGGTGGGCATATTGAAGTCTCCTGTAAAAAAAAGGTTGGTTTATCGGTGGTGAGATTCATCCCTGGAGTCTTGTGTATGATTCGGTGGGAGGTAAATTATACAAATTTCGATCTGGCGATTTCCGTATGTAGCGTTGGCACACAAAGCTTCAAAGCGTTCAGTACTGCTAATCCTTGGGCAGTAATGTGAAAAATTTTATAACACTCCCCCTCTTCTTCCGTACGATCATTAGTAGCTGCATGATAAGATAAGATGATTCTGAATAAATTATGGCGCTGTTTATTGGAAGACATCCAGGTTTCTGTAAGGCAAATAATCCCAAATTCTTCGAGGAACAAGAGTTATTGCAGGGAGTGGAGCTTATTGCAAATGCTCCTGACGTTTCGAGTAAAAGTCGAGCAGAGCCTGTTAGATCCAATGTCTCCGATCCCTTTAGTTGCTAGCGACGGTGTCTGGAGATAGACTCAGGGAATTTTCCCGAAATTCTCTGACCCTTGAGCCTAGCGGCCACAAGTGAAAGTTAAGTGTTGTACTAAATCAACCAGAGCGGGTGCGGACCCATAGCTGATGCCGTCTCCGTCGGTTGCGATCTCCTTGGAGTCGGGTTGCTTGGAAGTGCAGCCCTAAGTGGGTGGTAAACTCCACCTAAGGCTAAATACGGCCGTGAGACCGATAGCAAACAAGTACCGTGAGGGAAAGTTGCAAAGAACTTTGAAGAGAGAGAGAGTTCAAGAGTGCGTGAAACCGCTGAGTCAAACGGGTGGGCTCTCGAAAGCCATGTGAACATGCGACATCGAAAGTTGTATAAGAAAGGTGTCTTGTACGCATTTGGTGGACACTGGTGTGCACTACAGTCTTGCTTAGTATCAAATTCCAAACGTCCTGTGGAGGTATATCAGGGTCAAGCCTTGTTACAAAAACATGCACTAATCCAGGGGCAGCTTTGACTTCCGTAGAGCCGCTACGCCCATGGATGAAACGTCACGCGCGATTATACTTTCTACTTTGTTATCAGCGCAGGAAGTGGATATAACGTCAATGGAGAGAGTGACAGAAGCAACTTCTCGAGGTGGTGATGGAAGAGACCACATGTATCCAGTCAATTGGAGGGAAATTCAGTCGTAAAACAGCTAGTGATGACCTTGACCCGCCTATAAGAATTGTCTCTATTATAATATTGCCTGGTGACACAGAGGATCGGCCATTCATTTGAGTGACGCAGATGCCACGCCTCAATCCCTGTTTACGCTGGTTCACACCCGGGTGGTCACCTCCAGTATACTAGATGCAGCGTTCATTATGGTGGTATACACAGGGTTTCTAACAGCCACGCCATCGTGAAGGTTCAAGCAGAGGATTTGGTTGCCACAGAACGATTGGATTTTGTCAAAGTTCGGCCCACTCGTCTTCACAGGTGGGACCTGAATACCAGTTCCATCAGCGTTTTAGACTCCCAGGTAACCGTCCCAGTTGCCATACATAAAAAAGTATATGTTACAAGCATCAGGGACCAGTTACTTGACCACTGTATGCTGTTTGTAATTTTAAACATGCATTATCGTGTCCATTATTTCACTGGTCTAAAATCAGCCGAGTCTTGGCATGCAGGTACAAAATTCATTCTGTTGCGTGTCACATCTGCATGATCCTACACAAATTAGGTTTAAACTCATTCATCGCTCTCTAACTGTAAAGCAGACAGGCCCGGCCCAGTTGTTGCAGCACATTTAGGTGTCGCCCAAATTGTTTAACGTGATATTTTGTATTTCATTTGTGTCGAGTAAATCGTATATGTCGCACGTGAACAAAGTTGAGAATTTTTGTTATAAAGCATATGAAAAACAATAGCTATGCGTTTGTGGGTGGGCTTTAAAACCATCAAATTGAGCTTTTTTTATGAATTTTTTTTTAAAATTATTTTTTCTTCCGAATGGCCACATCCTGGAGTAGAATTCCCTTTTCTTCCTTTTGTCAGATTATTTGACGTTTGTTTATTATATAATTTTGATAGAGAATTGAAATCGAAATAAAAATTAACAAAAAAAAAGGAAAGGCTAAAGCGTGCTATCTAATTATTTAACTCCCTTCCCCCCCAGAGTTTTAAAATTCTTCTAGGAATACTAAATAGTTTAATTAATAATACTTGAGGTCGCCTGGATGCAATATGTGGATAAGATAGGAAGCGAATTGAAGATAGATATCTTCTGAGAAATAATTTAAACGATATCTGAGGAAATAAAAAAAAATAAAAAGTCTAAACCTGACTTTATACTGATTGATCGCTTCCAACAAGTAGTAACCAGCAGGTGAAAAGAGCTCTAAGTCCTAGCGTACTTACAACAAAATATTAAATTGGTTTTGCTAATCGGCGATTACCATAATAGGTTAGATCAAAGTTACTCGTTTAAAATTCCTCTTTCTTTTTTCTTCGACCACGTGAAGAAAGTTATATAATATAGTAGGCCTTTGAAGAACTTGCTCTGCAATTAGGCGTGTGTCTAGAATGTGGAATAGCATATTTAAAAATATCTTTTGAGAACATCTTCAGTCCTCAAGCAGCTTACCAGTCCACTTCAATCATCGATGGCATGTCCTTGTTACTTTTTACCCTCTTTTGTTCCTGTTGTTTCAACAGGTTTCCAGAAGTGGTCAGAATGCTGCACTTGCTCTTCTGCTTAGGGAGATTTTTCTCCGCTATCTGTAAGAACTGGGGGACCATCGACACCACACTGTTCAGAGGAGAGAGAAAGAGAAGATGGATAGCAGTCAACTTCCTCCGCTTGTTGGCGGGAGGAGCAGGTCGTCCTCCGGGGTAAGCTCCGGCCATTAATTTCTACCAGCCACATTAGTAAACGGACTGATCGCAGCGCCTCGTGCGGGGACGGAACTAATTAACTGGCAGACAACAGAGTGAAGCGGAAAGGTGGGGCCATTTATCTTTCTATACAGCGGTACTTGTGATTAATGATGTGTCAGGGCGGACAGGTGTCAGGCCCAGACAATGAGGTGCAGATACGGGTCAGACTCTGGGGCATACACAGCCAACAGCTTTGGAGACCAGGCGGCAGAGAGCGATAATTATGGAACAAAGAAAGTCTTTAAAAAAAAAAAATGTTCAAACTCCAGAAGACACGTGCATAGTAAGCTAACAGGGACAAATAATCACGGAAAACGTGTTTATTTTCTCAATACAGGCTGTAAAATCTCTTAACAGTGAGAAACGTGAACTTCTTATACTGTGTGCGTGAGATTACTTCAAGTAGTTTCGAAACATCTCATCCATTTCGAAGAATGAGCTAACAGTGATTATTACCCACGAAGTTGTGAGAGGGGCAGTAGAAACGGTCTTCGAGTTGCAGATTGGATGTTTCAGTAAAATAAATTTAGACTGAAAAACCCTTGTAAGCTTTAACGTAGCCTGTCACATAAAAATAACAATTTTCGTTTGATATCCTGAATCCGTTTCGGATTTCTTTCATTGAATTACCGTACTGCACAACAGACTGATAACATGATGAAAAACAATAGCCAAGCTTTAGTAAAATGCATTGGCTCACGTGAAGCTAACTGCCGTGACGAATAGCAGCGCGATAAAAACAGTTAAGTATGTACTGTAATCCGCGAATATGCACGTGCATATTCGTTCATGCTAACGGAAAAAAAAAAACTGAAATTTGCGGACAATTTAGTCGTAGACAGACCGGAGAAATTGGCTAATTACTTTCTTACGTTTGGATCGCAGGTTGGTCATGGGGATGTAAGGCAGTATGAATCTTTTAACGCTTTTGAATGTGTTGAACAAGGGTCGGGAACTCGCGGCTCCGAGCACGCAAAAACTGCAGCTCTCATTTCGTACATTGAGTAACATGAAAAGATCAAATATTTTCTCTCAAGCGTTCATATAATTAAGCGCAAGAAACACGATAAAAGTATGTGATACCAGTTATCTCCTGTTGTGTTGTTTGCTTCTTTTTGAAGAATCCTGTGTAATTTTTGTGGCTTCCAAAATATGCCTTTTCTGTTCGTGTTTCGCTGATTTAGTTCTTAGCTCAAAAAAGTCCCCGACCCCCTAGCACAGAAGGTAGTGAAAGTGATAGTTACACAGGGTGAAAAACTAATAATTAGCCAATCACTTTTTTATTTATTTATTCATTTTAACACTTAAATAGCCACCGGCTGAGACATTGAGGTATGAATCTCTGTGTAGTAATGATAAAACAAAACACTAATTAGACTGCGAATGTCGTACGTAAAATATTAAATATACACCGGGTTATTAATAGCACTGGGACACTAAGAGAAAGCTCGACAGCGATGACTTAGAGGTGACATTTTAATACGTTGTAGAGGGCTCATTTCGTCCATAACACACCACGCTGTATTTTTGGTGTTTTTCACCAGTTTATCACAAATGTCGACGGTAATATTTCATCAGGATATTTTTAACTGGGCACGGACTAGGAATAACACGACTTTCCAGTTCGTACCACAGTGGCTCCATTGGGCTCAAATCAGCGTTCTAATCTGGCCAATCCATCAGTGTCTAAATAAATAAATCTTTATTGAGGTACGAGGAAATACGCACAACTCCCATCATAACTAAGGAAACAGAGATTTGCAGTTTAATTGATGCAGTTCATATATAAAAAAATACAGTTATGTTAATGGGATAATAACATACGATAATTACAATGGATTACAACTTACGACAAAAAGTTTATTCAAAAAGTTTCCAGAATTTTACTATAAAAGTTTATTGAGCGAACGGTTGGGCTTATTAACCTAATCACCACAAAGTACCCATACATCCCAGTACCTTCTTTCTACACACACACACACACACACACACGCGCGCGCGCTCCATCGGTCTCTGCATGCTTTGAAACATTCTTTAAGATCGTTAAACTGCTGTTCCCTAAACCACTGTTGGTGTAGGGAACAGCAGAAGTCAGACGGTTCAAGATCGGGACTCCATGACTGTGATTTTTTTTTCGCAACCGAGAACTGCTGAACTGCCATCTAGGGACACATTGTAATTGTGCAAAATCCAGCCATCCTTCCATTTTAGAGGTCTTCTCTTCACATTCTCACGCAATCGTGTCAAAACCTCAATGTAGTAAGGAGCAGTAATGCTTCTTACTCCTGATCAGAATTTCTTGATGCACTATTCCTTCATCGTCGAAAGAAACGATTAGCATGATTTCGACGTTGGATTTTGGTTGCGCGAGACATTTTTTTGTGTACCACTCGGATGATTCCACCTTTGTCTCTGGGTCGTAGGCGAACTCCCAATTCTCATCCCCAGTGACCATTTGTCTTAGGAAGCTCAGACATCTGCGATGTTTTTCCTGCAGTCCATCTGGTCATCCGAGAGCAAAAGTGAAACAAACTTTTCTCACTCACGACGCATCCCTAAATCTTGCATCAGGATTGTGTACTGAGCCTACAGACAGCCCACGTTCATGAGCAATCCTAACAGTCATTCGCCTATCATTTCGCTATAGTTCCTTCACTTTCGTCGTCGTTTCGTGACGTCAAAGGGAGGTTCGTCTTCCAGTGTTTCCTGTCAGTTTTTAAACTGATTCAACCACTTTAAACTGCTGTTTTCTTCAATGCTTGCAGAATCTTTCCCAACTTTAAACAACTTGATATTAGCATGCTGTTCGAACTGCGACATTCCACAATCAGCTGTGACTGACGAGCGAAGTGGTCTAGCCAGTTACTACTTGGCAAGCGTGCACACCAAGACCATATTGCTCCGTATATACTGTCTGTAAATTGCGTGTGTTGTGTGGTCGATTTTCTGCTTGCTGGACGAAAATCAGTTTCCGGGAGAAAAAACCATTCTACCTTCGCCTGAGACCGACTAACACAGCTACGTTGTGAAAAAGGCCCATAAAAATTCCTATCGTCATCGACGGGACTAGAACCCAGGTCTGGAGAGGCCGGTGATCCTGCCAACTGTGCTACTCACGAGGGCGTCTCACCGAGGGCTCCCTGTGTGTGTGTACTACGACAGTAGACCTGTGTTCCAAACGGACTATTTTTTGGAGAACTTTCCTGTCACATTCTGTCAGCTTCTTTGGAGGTTACCAGGTCCTTTTGTGAAGGTTTCAGAACCAATCTGCAGTTTTGACGACCGAGAGATCTTCAGTGCCGTTGAATCACGCACTGTCCATTGCTTATGTAAGCATCCTATTATAATTCAGTGCTTTTTTTTTATGAACACCTTAAGCGCGAGAGGTATTATAACCTATAGTACTTAGTACCGTGCATGGGTGCCGACCGGGCTAGCCGAGTGGGTAAAGTACCTGCCCGGCAACCCAAAGGTTGCGGGTTCGATTCCCGCCTCGGGCTTGGATCAAAGTACTGCAAAAACCTTGGGAGGTGCAATATGGCCACAGAAGCCGATGCGCCAAACAACTACCAAATCAAATCAATCAACCGTGCATGGGTTGAATGCTGAGAAGGTGAAAGAAGGTACTTGTTGACATTAAACTTGAATTTCTGTAGGTTATAATTTTCAGGAAATGTGAATGAAGGGAGGTTGTTCCAGAAAACGAAGGTTAAGGGAATAAATGAGGAAGAAGAAAAGTTGGTTCTATTAGTTTGTAGAACAGTAACTGGTTGCGGCATGTGTTCGGACTGGTTTGGGAGAGAGAGAGAGAGAGAATTATAGAAGCGAATTAAGAAGAACAATGCCCATGGAAGTAGTAGAAGAGGCATGCAGCAGAAACAGAACATCTATGAGGCAGAGAGAGAGAGAGAGACTTTGCTAGAGATGGGTCATTAATTATCCTGACTGCCCCTCTTGTGAATGGAATCTAGAAGCCTCAGAGAGGTTTTCAGTGCCACCCCAGATGTGGGAACAATATTCCATGGTAGGACAGATTTGCGATTTTTACAGAGTAAACATCTGTTCAGAAGAAAAGTAACGCCGATAGAAAGAGAAACCCCAGTTTTTTAGATGCAGAGGAAGCAGTATTTGTGATGTACTTATGTCAAGAGAGTTTAGAAGTCAGGGTAATACCCAAAAGAGATATATGTTCTTGCCTAGAAATTAGTGTCATCGAAGATAAGCATAGGAGCGGAAGAATCCTTTTTGCAAGATGAAGGACAGGACTGAGTTTTAGAAGAGTTGAAATCAACTAAGGTATCTTTGCCTCACTGACGAATTACCTGGAGGTCAGCATTTAAGGAATTGTAGTGGATATTTTAGAAGTTGAAGCTGATTGAGCAGGGCAAGTTTTCTCAAAGTGGAATGCAATGTGCAATCAGCAAAACTATGGATAGGATTTCCGGTCAATGGAAGTAGGTCATTAAGACGAAAAAAGGGTGAGAGAAATAACTGAAGCTTGGGGAATACCAGCATTAGTGGACAAGTTAGAAGACAGAGATCCGTCTACTATCACTAGCAGTGAGCGGTGAGAGAGAAAACTAGATACCCAATTACAAAAACCAGTTGGCTCTTGACACTTCAAAGGCTTTAGATTTTGCCAAACACGATTAAAATCTTTGAAGTGTCAAGAGCACCTGTTCGAGTTTCGCCCCTTTTTTCAGTGAATTTGTCCATATATATAGAAGCCAGTATATCACCGGTGGATCAATACTGAGGAATCCATACTGACGATCATTGATCAGATGGAAACCTTTCATCTCATCAGTGGTAGTTTAGGAGTTTGCGGTTAATGGATTTCTTCATTACTATAGAAAGAATAAAAGTGCAGTTGGACGATAATTGAATGGGAGGGATTTGTCACCCTTTTTAAGAACTGGCTGGATATGAACAAATTTCCATGCAGAAGAGAAAACACAGGTGGAACAAGAAAATATAAAACACCGACACAGAACCGGAGTAAGCTCAAGAACACAGATGAACTAATGGAGAAATATCATCAGGAGAAATATCATCGGTTTCTCGAGACTTCAAAATTCTGATGTTCTTTTGGCGGTAGACTATAGGTAGTGTACTGGGAATGGTAGGAGGTGCTTTACCAAGATCATCAATACATGAGTTAAAAGAAGAGTCGGATGCTAGCAAGTCAGCTTTATCTTTACCTGAGATGGTTATGTAACCATCCGCTTTTGACAGAGCTGCCAATAGCTTTGGCAAGAGACCAGAATGTTCGAGTACCATTTGAACAAGAATTTTTCTACTCTTAGCCCCTTTCAGCATCTAGTTTGGACCGATTAATAATTGGTTTGCTATTATTATCACACCGGCCCACACAGTATGAGGAGATATCAGTAAATGAACTTGGAGATTTGTATGGAAGCCAATTGCGATATGAATCATTCTTATCTTGAACAGCCTTAGCATATTTATTGGAAAATAAAGGACGAGATTTTAAGGTGCATTGTGAAATAAAGGTTTTCATCCCTTCAAGAATAATTTCAGACACGCTCTGTGCATACGTTGGAATCAGCAGAATAAAACAGTAATCCAACCAGGAAAAAGAAGAAAAGAATTGTCTCGTAGATCATTCCATTTTGCATTCTTGTAATGCCAGACAACCCAAGGTTGAGAATGGCCACGAGAGAAAGATTCCATTCAGAGAGACCATCACCAAGTTGCACATTTTGCACATGAAGAGGTTGCGATCTGAAGTGCCCTGAGCACCACTCACCTCAACCATATACTTGGAAGAGTTATTTGTAAGAAAAAGATCAAGAGTATTATTGGCTGTGTGTTTATGATTGTCTGGTAGTAGTAGTAGTAGTGGCATGTGATGCAAGAAAGCAAATGTATGAGCTTATGCAGCATCAGCCAAAAAAAAAAAAAAAAAATCGCACCATTCCCTCCAAATGCCTGTCCAGTTCCTCCTTAAATTTATTCAAGCTATCAACTTCCACAACGACAGATGGAAGTTTGTTCCAGCAATTAACCACCCGCTGGCTAAAGGCAAATTTCCGCACATCTATTCTACATCTGTCTTTTCTTAATTTGAATTTATGCCCCCTTAGGTTCGTAATCTGAACAAGTGGAAGGATCCCATCAGAATTCAGCGTGCTCAATCCATTCAAGGCCTTATATACCTCAATCAGATCACCGCGCAGGTGCCTAGTCTCCAGCCACTGCAATTTGCAGAACTTAAGCCTCTCTTGGTAAGAGGATCCCTTCATTCCCCTCACCAATCTTGTTGCCCTTCTCTGTACCCGCTCAAGTAAATCTACATCCTTCCTAAAATGAGGTCTCCAGACCTGTACGCAGTACTCAAGGCGTAGCCTGACCATTGCCTTATACAGAGGGATAATCACCTCCTTTTCCCTGCTAGCAAAATTCCTATATATCATTGACAAAACCTGCCCTAGCAGCCTGTCTGCATTGCTCAGAGAACTTCATATCTGACTGCACAATTACTCCCAGGTCTTTTTCATTTTCTACCACCTTAAGTGTAGTACCACACAGTTGGTACGTTTCTCTGGGGTTATTTCTACCCATATGCTTTTGGTATTTTGGTAGGTAAATAAACAATGTGTGCGAGGTCATTAGTTGTTGAAAAAACCTCATCATCTCGACCAGCTAGTCTTTGTGAATAGAAAACAGAAGCCAGCTGGAGTTGTGAACATTAAAACTACCAAGAAAATTACCTCACTTGTAAGGAAAGTTTGACTGGAGACAGTCAAGTTTCAAAGAGAGGAAGTCGACGAGTTCCAATGATTAGTGAAATTTGGAGAACGATCAGAAAACACGCGCAGTTTACAGATATATTACACATAGGTCTTTGAGTTTGTTCTATCCAGTAACCCTATTATTGTGTTAAAAAATATACCTCTGTGTTAATAGCACACCGGCCCACACAGTATGAGGAGATATCAAAAAATTCGTACCCTTACGTAGAAATAATAGCCCTAGAAAAGTGAAACTTCACAGAAACTTTAATCCTTTTCTATGTACTCTCCTTGTATAGTAACACATTTCTCCCATCAATGGGATCAGTTGTGTAATGCCATGATCATAGAAGTCCGCACTTCTTGCCTGAAACCACGATTCCACTTCATTGAGGACTTCCTGAGGCGAATCAAAGCGGCGTTCACACAATGGTTTCTTCATTTCTCGAAACAAGACGTGTTGACGGTGCTAGGTCAGGAAATAACGTGGGTGTTGCAGTAGTTCGAAGCCGCACTGGGCAACAAAGTTAGTGCTGGCAACGGCCGTGTGAGCCGGTAACTCTTCTAAAAGATTTCTGTAGTATTCTCTGGTAAATGTGGAACCACGAGGTAGGCAATCTGTCAGGATAACCCGTTTTCTGTCCCAAAAGACAGGCATCACCACCTTCTTCGCAGATGGAGTGGTCTTTGCCTTTTTAGGGTTGTGGGGAGGAGGTGTGCTTCCACTGCTTTGATATGTCTTTAGTCTCCTGATTATTCTGGTACACCCAGCATTCTCCATTTGTCACCAACCGATCAAAAATTATCAACATCCGCATTACACAAATCCCACAGTTGGCGAGAACGTTACATTCGACATTGCTTCTGCAAAGGCGTCAGCAATCTTGGAACCCATCATGCAGAGATCTTAGACATGTGCAGATAGTCGTGTAAAATGCTGTGGGCAAACCCATAACTAATTCTCACCGCATTTGCGATGAAATGAATTGTCACACGTCTGTCATTCAGCACCAGCTGCTCAACCTTTGCAACCGCCTCACTGTCTGTGGGTGTTGATGGCCTTCCTTCTCTTGGCTCATCAAAGACACTTGTACGACTGCACTGGAACTCCCGTTTCCACTTTTTTACAGTGTCATAGGATGGACACTACTTTGCCCATACAAAACTTTCATTTCTTCGTCAACTTCCTGAGCTTTCTTGCCCTGCAAATGCAGGAACTTGATCACTGCTCAATACTCCACTTTGTCAACCACAGCGTCCTTCCTCAAATTCCGGGCTCCACCTCTGGTGTACGATCACCTACGGGAATGAAATTTGACGTGTTAGTTATTGAATATGTAGACAACTTATTAAAAACGGCATCCTCCTACTGGTGTTTTTTCTGGATCAGGGTACGGACTTTTTGATATCCCCCTCGTATTTGCATAAAACATTCTCAATTTTTTAGTGTCCTAAAGTATTGGGACACTAAAAATAAACTAGGGATAAAATGTTCAGCTATACATATTACGAATATAGCAGAACTTCTATTCGTGAAGCTTGTATTTCAACCTCAAATTTCTATTTCTTGGTAAGTGTTTAATTCTGCCTTATCATAATCACATGCCATTGTGATAACGTGTGACAAATCGGTCAGTGATCGTTCAAAAGTATTAGTAGGGAATTTGACATGGTCATCAGGAGCATCTGCTCGTAAATAGAGTAGATTCAGTTTCAAAAAAAGAATTATATCCAAATTGAGCTTAATTCTGACCTTTCCCTTGTATGTATGCCCGTATTATGTGTGTGGGCGGCTCCTAGAACATAAGTTCAACTCCGCCTGGTTAATTTTTTTTAAAACAGACTCTCAAGGTAAGGCCTGTGTGTAGTGTAAAAAAATAATAATAATAAAAAAAAAATAAATAATTTCCACTCGCATGGGAAATTTTTTCTTTTTTATTTGAGTTTTCTTTTTTACTGAACGAGACCGACCTGAAACAGTGATGGTGATGTCATTCGCGAAAACTATTATTTTTGTGTTTTCAAATTTATTGTTGAGTCAACTTCGTAGGACCATGTTCCAAATTAGAGGGCCCAGGACCGAACCCTGGGAACATCCCCTGTGAACAGGCCTGGAGACCTGAGCTTTCTCTTCCTTCTACTATGTAGCATGTGGCATCAAGGTAATTTCCAAACATCCCCTTACATTTTGAGATGTGTGAAGCAAATTTTCAGGCTCGCTATTAAATAGTTTTTTGTTTGTTGTTTTGTTCCAGAGCAACTAAGACTATGAAGCGTCAATATATTGTGTTTGTTTTATGGTCAGTTTGCCATTTTGCTGAATAAAACCCTCGTTTCAGAGGGGGAAAACCAAGGCCGACTAACTCGGCGAAGGTTCTACTAAACAGTGAACCTCACTGCATCTAATGAGACCCTTCGAGGCTAACACAGTAGTTGTAATCGCCATCCATATGGCGATTATAACTACTGTGTTTCTAACTAACTACGTAATTCATATGGTGTTGAAAAGGCCTTACTTTGAATCCGGCCTCGACAAAAAAAATGTTATGGGCTGTTTTCACACTTGGCCGAGTTAGTCAGTCTAGAATAAGAGTTACATGGCTTCCCCACACCGGAAATTCGGGGTTTTTTCATCTAGAAAAAAAAAAAAAAAAAAAAACAGGCAAAACAAGCGCAGAATACACTCGCAATTTACAGACATGAGTTAATGACTCATCGTGACCTTAAGTTACAAAAAGTTTACGTGGCGAGTGATCTGGTTTCTGAAATGATCAAAAAGAATGATCTTTTTGATCATTCTTTTTAATTTTGCCCGATTGCTTGGTTCTGGTTGCTCCATCCTTGCTATGCTGTGTGTGTGTGTGTATATCTTTCGTGATACTTCATTTTTCCCTTCCCTAACTTCCATCTTTAATGAGTTTTGAATACCAAGCTAATGGAACAAGCCTATCTGACGACTGAGAGGTGATTAAG
Source organism: Mastigoproctus giganteus (assembly GCF_048544385.1). NCBI lineage: Eukaryota > Metazoa > Arthropoda > Arachnida > Uropygi > Thelyphonidae > Mastigoproctus > Mastigoproctus giganteus. The sequence continues at coordinate 138,383,434 of NC_143582.1, forward strand.
AATTCATTTCCATCTAGTGTTTTGAATCAGGATTGGGATGAACACTGATTCCTAAACTTCCGGTGGACTACAGAATGTTTTTGGATGGGTCCTCAATGCAGGATTCGTAAACGAATTCCATTACAGCTTTTTCTGAAGCACTGTTCATCTAACTTGTTTAATTACACAGCTTCATTCGCTGTTAAAGATTGTATTTTGTGTTTATCCACTCATTTAATGTGCCTTTTCTAAAGTCTAAAATCGAAGCCTACTTATACTCCATAATATACAGTATTTATTTTGACTCTCAACATATGTTTTTTTTTTTTTTTTTTTTGTAGTTGATCCTTTTCATGCAGTGGCATATCATCACGAGCATGGATCCTGTGGCATCATAATTTTATTGCCCCACAAAATCTCTTTTTCTTTAGGGTCCCCCATGAGCTCGAAGTGATGTAGCTGATACGACGATACGCCACCATTTCTCTGAGTTAACATCATCACGTGTTATTTGTTCTTTTATTTACGAAAATACAAAAAAAATATTATTTTATCTGTGAAAATAATCAATCTTGTCGTTTCCCAAACATCAGACTTCCCACGTGTCGGTTCCGAACAAAAGTTTTATCCAACGCTTTACTCCGACGTCGATCAATGACCACATTCCTAACGACTGTTCAGACGTAAAAATTAATTGCATACCTAAAAGCAATTCTAATAGCGATAATAAACAAGTAATGAAACAATATCGGGAAACACTTAGACACAATCATCATATAATGCTTTCGTGAATCGAGCTCTTAATGGTCGCGCTGTATATAATTCATTAAGTAGAAAACAAAGGGAAAGAGGCGGTCGTCGACTGACGAAGTTTGTGTGGCTGCAAGAAAAGTAACGAATGTCACAATGCGTGAATTCACGTTACATATTAACTACGCTTTAACTCCACTGCTGGCGATATTTGTGGCAGAAACTTCGAGATAATGAAATTTAAACTAATGTAGATGGGGAAAAGCGCAAAAAGTACAAGCAATAAAGGAACTTCATGAATACTAAATAAAATTAAGAAAGCAATCTAAATATTAAAGTGTATGAAAACTAATTCAAGGAGGAAAAGGATAATAAATCAAGGGGAAGAAGCGCTAATACTACAGAAAAATCTGTAAAAACTATGAACAGTTAAACTGAAGTTGCAGATGCGAAACTGAACACGAAACGCAATAGGTGACAGAACGTAAAAGGATTTGGAACTAAGACAGATTGTGTTAATTTCAGGGGAGATTTATTTTGACAGAAATGAGCTTATGAAATAAAAATAATGTAAAGCACGGTTCATAAAACGTTGGTAGGGACACTGCAACGACTCACAGGTCCTAGAGGGGGGGGGGAGCATTAGAATTCTCATTGTGATATTTTATACATTGGATACGTACATTCGGTGGCATTGAAGTATTGTGATATTTCTGCCCTTTCCTAGTGAACGCAATCATCCTAAAGCTCACCACAGAACGAATTCGCCATATTTGGCATCTTCCTCTCACTTCCATTCTTAATTGGTAGTAATTGAATTAAGCAAAAATGATTTGTCTTGAGTGCACTTGCACATTAATACCGGATGTAGATCTTTATCCATGACTTGGTATTGCACTACTTTTAAACAAATAGCATCATCACAATTAATTTTCTCTTTGTTTAAAAGATAACACGCTATTATGACTGCCTCTTTTGGACTTGCTGGTCTCTTCACCAGATAGGGTAGTCTCTAATGAAAAATTCCCATCAAAACTGGTAGGTAAGTTTGATGTGAGCTGCAATACGGTAGGTGAAATTCTAACCTGAGAATTATAAAATAGCTGGGTTTTTTTGTCCTTTTTGCAATGAGGAGAATAATCTATTGTATGATAATAAGAGATGAACTCAGAGCGCCGGTAATATTCGTTACATGCAAATGTGTAGCATTTGCAAACTGGTAATTTTATCAAGCATAGGAAAATGTCCGTGATTTGTCAAAGTTTGAACGAGAGGTAATTTGTTGCTTCTTAGAAGGTCTCTTTCTGCTCCCCCACCCCCACGCCTACACCCTAAAGAGCATTTAGCGTGAGCTGTTTCCGTGCCGTCGTGAAGGAATATATACTGACTGGCAAACTGAGTGCGAAACAACTACCCATTGCAAACGGAACAACGGTTGTTTCGTTTGAATCTCCGATTCTGGTGTAAGTGGAACAACAGATGATATATGTCGACCGCTCTGGACATCGTTCTGGATCAAGCTGGTTGTTTGTCGATTTTATGACACATCAGCATCTTATTGCGTTTGTTTTGCATGTTATTCAGGCAGAAATGCTCTCAGTAACCGTTGATAAACCCACCTGATATCAACTAACAACAGCGCATCAAGTGTACCAACCCGTCAGCGTTCCTCTTATTCTCCAACAGCGATGGCATCTTCCAAGAGAAATTAAGTTTCTCTTGGAAGATGCCAAGAGAAACTTAAGAAATTAAGTTTCGTAGAATATTTGGAATAGGCTACTTCACCTCCTGGCGGGCACATGGTTAGATCTCCATCCTATCAAATGAACAAGATCGCGCTTGCTGTGCATTATGTGGACCTACTACAGACATTGTGGCGCACCAATATGACTAAATTTCATAGTAGGTGAAGTGCATATTAGCTTTGCATATAATGCACAAATTCCTACATGTGTCTATGATGAAAACCCGATGGTTTCCGAGATTGTTGACGCCTCCTCAAAAGTTCCACAGAAAAGAGTGTTCCGCACGATTGTTGGAGCATTGTAGAGAGAGAGAGAGAGAGAGAGAGAGAGAGAGAGAGAGAGAGAGAGAGAGAGAGAGAGAGAGAGAGAGAGAGAGAGAGAGAATGTTGACGATTTTGACCGAATTGTGTTGGTGGATGAATGCTAGTTACATCACTAAGACCCAGAAATAAAACTGGTGAACAAACATTGGAAGCATTCATCTTCACCAACCCCCAAAAAAGCCCAAGGTTCAATTGTCTACCAATAAGGTCATGTTGTCAGTCTTTTGGGACTCTGAAGGTATTCCTTGCAGATTACCTCACGAAAGGCAACAGCATCGCTGGGAGTGCTACAAGAATCTCCTGGGAAAGTTAGGAGATGCTATCAAGTTGAAGGTATGCGGGAAGCTATCCAAAGGTGTCTACCTCCTAACAGACCAAGCTTCTGTTCACAAGACTGCTCTTATAGTACTCAGACTCCACACCTTTCAATCAGCTGTGGGTTTGAAAATCTGCAGCACCCACCTTATTCTTCCGACCTGTCACCATCATACTTCTTTCTCCTCCCTAAAATGAAGATGCAATTACGTGGCCGCAGATTTCAGAGTGATGAGGAGGTAATTAAAAAGGTAAAAGCTTGATGTTCTGCTCAAGAGGCCTGGAAGAGCTTATCCCCAGATGGGAAAAATGTGTAGCTTTAGAAAGTAGCTACATAGATAAAGATAAAATTGCAAGCCATATTTCAAATTCAAATATTTCTAAGTGAGGGTAAATACTTATTGATCGCCACTCGTATTTGCGCTTCTCAGGCATACGAAATTTCTTAATTACATTCCTTTGAGGTAAGAGAGCTAAGTTCAGAAGACAAATATAAGTTGGAAATGCCTGTTTAACAAAAAAAAGAAAAAGAAAAAACAATCTTCTAAAAGTATCGTGCGCACACTAAGTAGAGAGAATAAGTATCTGGCATGTAGAGCTTCTTCCACAAAGGGAGAGATCATACAAGGTTATTCCAAAACATTTTAATGCATTTTTTTTTGTTATCTGTAATGTTTTACTGATAACAAAACATGCAATCAAATGAATGTTTTGTTATCTGAATGGAGAGCCCGAAATGTCGGGCCCTCCATTCAGGTGGCTGCACGTTGTCAAAGGCGGATCAGCCATCTGAATGGAGAGTCCGAAATGTGGAGAGCACTCTGTTATTCTCGCTGAATGCTGGAAACTAAAATAGAATATTCGATTGTTTTTGCAAAATGAGCTCGTCAGTATAACTGTTGCATTTAATGGCGCCTTACTTGTCATGTGACTGGGAATCGTCACTAGTGCCATCTGTACTATTCTGTGTACGCTTTCTTTTCCTCACACACACATATAACAAAACCAATGCTATCTAATACAGCGTACATTCTCCATTTCTTCCCGTGTGGCCTACATGGTTCTGCACTTTTCCGTGCCGCATTAGCGGCTCTTCAAACTGCTTGATTCGAACGCGGCACGCTCTTCCTGACCTCTCTTCAGAAGAAAAATGAGCGCTCAGCTAAATTACTTTTGAGACAAATAGTCCTCCTGAGAACAGATGCAATAACTGTCCCTCAGACAGTAGATCTCCTCACGAAAAGTTCCTGCCGCCATCAACAGTCACCGTCCGTCATGCGCTGCAGCTCATCAATTGGCCCGTGTCCGGGGGACAGTACCCATCAGGAGGGCGCAGCAAAAAATCATATTAAAGTAAATATACCCCTGAGGTAGTACGACTTGTCTCTGTTAATGGTACAGAGCGACTGTACAGGTTCTCTAAAGGTGTGTTTGCGCGTGATGGATTCTTTTAATAGGTGTGATCATTCAGGGGAACTTACACAGAAACGAATACTGATGATTCTGTCATATTGATTATAGTTGCACTCGTATCAATGGATTGTCTGTATTCCAAGGACACAAGTAATCCATTTCAAATATTGCACCTTATCAGCGAATTAAAATATTATTTTTCCCCTCTTCTCCTCCCACCCCGAAAAGTAGATGGTATCTTAAAAGTGTCCCACCCGGGAAGGGAGGGTAGTGGAAAGATTAAAAATGATAAAAGTAATCAGAATGTGATAAGAATTTACATAGAAAGTATTATCAGGCAAAAATCTGTGTTTTTTCTCCTTTTTACCACGAGAAAAAAAATACATAAAATCAAGTATTACACATTTTCCTTCGTTATCTACGACTTTCTGCCGCCTTCCTACAAACATTTTCATGCCTGTTTATAAATTTCCTTGATTTTGAAGCAACGTATAGGATTATTTCGATAGGCTCAAAACTTTTCTCCATCGAGTTAGTACATGAACCGAATCGCTGTTAATTTGATTGAGCGAAGCTCCTCGATTATTCCCCATGTTATTCAGGCTGTGCAACAACGCATTGGTCGGAGAAGGAGTGTTTCATTGCAGTGCATGTGTTGCACTTGGAGTTATTAGCAATACACTTCGGTTGTAATGATTTTATCCACAGTTGCAACAGTTCAAAATAACCACGCTCTGTATATCGTTCTCCACGACAGTATGCGGGATTGCCACTTGTTACGCGTTGGAAGAGGTCCGGATTCGAACCTCTTCAGAGACTGGAGGGATTCTTAAAAGACCTCTTATAGTCAGCCGATCGGCGGAGGGGGTAGGATTTTCCACACTCACAGCATGCAAGTTGTTAGTGAACACATACTTGTATATCACACGTAGGACCATTATGACAAGGGTAATTGATGACGAACCAACAAATCCTCAGTATTCCTTGGGTCGCGCATCGAAGCCTTTCTGTGGTGAAGACCATCATCGACTATGGAGTAGCAGATTATTCGGAAGATTATTAAATCAATGTTGGCGATACATTGAAAAGACTTGAACGGTTGAATGGGTCGAATTTAATTTCTGAACAAGTTTTTCAACAGTCAAAATAAATCATCGTCGAAATTAACAGGTTACCCTTGCATATATTTCAATCGACTAACAAGTTGGGAATTGAAGTTCTTAAAATTATCGTTGGCATTATACTCACCGTACACTTTTTCCCCCCTTGCCGTAGTTGCATTATTCCCTTTTTGAAATTCATAAAACACATCGTCTTATTTTTTAAATAAGAAGAGCACCATTAACCCTTTGATGTTTGCTGACGTCTACAGAAATTAGCATAGAAATATTTCATGCGATTATACTTCTAATTGAGACACAAATTTGGGAAAAGGGTCTACTTATGGAATGACACGCTAGAAATGCGCTATTTATCAAAGTATTGGGATACTGAGTGGAAAAAGCAACCGTCTTCGAATCAGATTTTAATGCAGTGCAGATTCCCCCCCGCCCTCGACATGTATTTTCATTATCTTGTAAACTCTTCTTATCATATGTGACTCTGTCCCGGAGCTTAAACAGAAAAAAAATATCTTGCTAGCAGCAGTAAGTGATCACATGAGTATACGTACATGATTTTCCGCTCAGTCAGGGAACGTGTAATCGATTTACTTTTTGTAGGCACATTTGAATCATAACATAACCCAATCCCATTGATTCAATTCAATTACACTCTGAAGGAAATAAAGATCTTGGTTGGATTATCAGAGACAATGTGAATCCATTATGACGCGAATACTACAATCCAGGATTTATTAACAAAATTATAATATATTTCAGAGCTGATTCCAGGTCGCAACTGCACGGGCGAAAAATACGTGGAGCCAAAATATGGGGACGCTGCAGGGTAGTTATAAATAGGGAAAAGATTGAGAATTGGGATGAAGTGGCAGAATCCATCTTTAATGCTGTTTGTGCGGTTTCTGTAGAAAGTGGACTTCAGTGAATTTGTGAAAAGTGACAGAAATCGTTAGGCTTGGTCGAAAATTTGTAGGGGCTCGTTCATGGATATACAAGAGACAAGTGAACAGGAATTGTCTGTGGAGGATTTGAAGAATAAGATGCCATGCAGCCAAATGAGTTGATTCAACACGGGTGGCCTGCTTCTTCGTGCTCAAGCAGCTCAAATCGGGAAGCGGTAATATGGAGCGGAGTTTATAGTTTGGAAGGAACTCGGCTTTGGCTGTCGACAAGCGATCTACAGAAGGAAACAAAGCATATCAAAACATTCCTGGAACTTAATTTTCAAGGTGCCGGCGAAAATCACTATCAAGCATACCATTCTATTAGATGAGTTCTGCTATGACTTTTACCACTCCATTTAATTCACTGGTAGGACATTGGGGAAGAGAAACACCAGGGCGAAATCCATCCATCTCACTCAGTAATGCAGACTCAAAGGTAGAGTGTATTTGCATACCATCATTTCCGTTTAAAGTGCGTCCAGTGATGCATGTAGGCGGATTTTAACCAGTGACGGATCTTGACGTCTCGTGCATCGTTAGTAATTTGAACATCGTTTGGCCGGAAGTTTAGATAATCAGCCTTCGCACACACTGTACAGACGTAATATGTGATTTTAAAAAAAAAAGACCATATGAAAACAGATTTTGTGTTTATAGTCCGTTTTTACAAAATAGTGAGAATACAAAAACATCGTGTTTAGCGGTCATGTGGACTTATTTCGGTTTATTGTTTTGGTTAAGCACCTAAGGAACTGGAGCCGCGAAGCATCAGTAATATGGTATTTATAAATTAACTGTTTACTGCAGTTAGGTTGACTCTTTTCTACATATTGACCTGATTATAAAGAAAATGAACTACTTACGTTGGGCAACAAAACAGCACCTCTTGCACGTGAAACAGACTGCAACAACCGCACGATATTTAAGAACCACGGTGTATTCGGTCATTTTGTATGGCGCAGAATTGTGGGCGTCAGCCACCCCTACCGACATTAGGAGAATATATGCAAGTGAATTCTGGCTGCTGAAGTGGGCAAACCATAAGCACCATCTCCCTCAACAGTTAAGGACCACGCAGCTCTCTGAACAGCTTAAACTGCAGCGTTTACCAGACATCATTGCCTGGAAACGATTAATAACCGCAATCAAAATGATGACTGGCACGATATCATCACCATGCTTCTGGCAGCTTTGTGAGTGGCACATCCCGCCATCTGCATTAAGAGGTACAAAATCCTTGAGAATGAAGACCAACAGACTGAAGATGGCCGACAGGTTTATACCCGCTAGTGCGTTAGAATCAATTCAGTGCCTAACACGTATAGGAATTGACCTACTAAGACTCATAGAAGATTCGAAATATAGAAAACAAACCGCAGTGTGGTTCGCTGAGGCTACTGTTGCCTAGCAGTTGTGTGAATTTCTGTCAAGAACTGTGTGTGTGCAATTGAACAATGTATATCTCTCACAAGTTGATCAGTGGATGTGATGTTAAGATGAACTTTTGTATTACAATTGCCAGGACTCTAGACAGAAATGTAGTGAAGAGTAATGCAATTTATGTCATCTTTTCGTGTATATTTATTGTATATTTGTTGCCCTTTCTTGTATATTTTAGACATTCTTTTATTCACATTTTATGGTAATCCCCTGGCATTTTCTGCCGTGAAGGGAATTTGTCACTTACCAATGTAAACCTATATTTAAATTTGGTACGACAAATAAAGATTTATTTATAAAAAATCCAGATGCTGGGAGGAAAAACTCGCCACCGAAAAGCTGTTTTGAAGGGCCTGCCCTACAGTGGTACAATCAGAAAGTTTGGGGGGGGGGGGCGTACATTCCACATTGGTATCTTTTACATCAGTTGTAACTGCCATACGTCAACTTGTGGCAGTTACAATGCGAATAATGTGAAAAACACTATAAATATTATATAATATAAAATGTTCTTCGGGCTTTAGCACCCTCAAAGGAAATAGAGAAGTCCAATTTTGCAAGATTTCAAAACCGCACTCATGCAGTACAGCCACGGCAATGACAGACTTGTGGGAAGGCGTGTTATCCTGATACAACAAGATTATTTTGCTGAGTTTTCTTGGACGTTTATCTTTGATGTTTTCACCCAAACGCCTCACAAGGTTTGCGTAATATGCCCCGTGACTGGCTAGTCTTTCTAAAGGTAATCCGCTAGCAACACTCCATCAGCATCTTAGAAAACCGATGCCGTCATATTGCAAAAGAAGGAATCGACATGGCTTTCTTTTGAGGGGCCTAAGAGCTGCGTTTTCGCTGTTTGGACTGCTCCTTTTTCTCTGGCTGAAAATGATTGATCCATTTCTCTTGACTTGATAACTCTTGTGCTTTTTTTTATCTGCAACAACTTTGAACCCACCGTGCTGGCACCTTTTTCATAGCAAGAACTCTGTTATTATGTGGCACACATGTTCAGATGAGAGACCAAGACGCTTGCAATGTACTGAACTGTCACTCGTCGATCACTGATTACCAGATCATGCACACTCTCAACAACTTCTAGGGTGATGAACGTTGCAGGTCTTCCACAGAGAGGGGGCATCTGCCGATTTCTTAACCATGGAATAATAAGGGACATCTTACCCCAGTGTTCTCTTCAGGAATTACCTTTGACATTAGTCCTGTTTTTCCAAAATTTTGGATGACTGCACGGTGACATTTTCTCATCTTTCCTTATTCACACAACTTTGTTGGTCAAATGAGACATTGGATTTTCTTCAATTGGTTTTTGTCTTATATGTGTAGATGTCCCCCCCCCGCTTAAGATTAAATTCAATCAACTTAAACAGTGAGTGTAGCCCGACTTCAGCATTTAAAAAATTGGTGTTCGGGTTTGTGACATTAATACAGTCATTTACATAATTGAAAGTAATAGAAGCAATGTCGATTTTATTCTTCTTAAAATTTAAACTGGCAGAAGGAACTCCAGTTTCTCTTGGTGCTTCATTTATTTGTACTCGTAGAAATAATTTTATTTTTACCGAAATTTTTCATGAATTCGTTCTGTTATAATTCATGCATGCCAGAACACTACTGACATCTGGTAGACTATGTTTCTTAGATTTTCGTGATAATTAAAAACATCTAGAACCAACAACTCGGAAGTGAACAGAGGCATACGTCTGCAGCCGTTCTGAGAATGTCGAGAACCTCACGGCGGCCGGACAGTCCTCATCACTTGCAGCAGCAGCAGCAGCAGGTCGCCTGCTGCCATGTCTGAGTTGGCTGCAAAGCCTTGTGTGTCCTTTGATATGTTCCGCCTTATCAGCAAACAGAAAACCCCCTAGCCTTCTGTCACATCAATCACAGTCGTGGCACCATAACTCATTTATCAGCTCATACATCACGCGTCAAATTAGCCCGCCCCGTCTGCCACCAGTGAGGCCCGCCAGGGAACGGCGATACGGCAACAGAGAGAGAAAGAGGGGAAGCTAAGGAAAGGACAAGCCAGCACGGAGCGGTGTAATCTAATACAAATTTGCAGAGTAGCTTGCAAGGACGGTATTTTTCTGGTTGCAATTAAGGTATCTGGGCTGCATGATAACGCTCCATCGTTACGGGGTTAAAATAGATTACTTTTTTGTAACAACCCGGGGGCCGTGATATGCTTTCATGAAAATGTCTGCGAAATGTTGGTTATGTTGTTTTATTATGTTACGTGTATATTTAGTTTCAGATCGGAATACAAACGCACGTTGTTTGAGAGAATTTGGTGATGACGCTGTTTTTCAAATATACCAACAGTTGAAGTAATATATAACGTACATCACGATAATGCGCGTACATGTTCTTTATAATAATTCGAATTTAAAGTAGGATCAAAAAATATATATTTTTTTATTATTCAATAATATTATATGGCATAATTGTTATTTATGTACATTTTATTCTGTCTAACCGGTACATTTAACCCAGTCGATTGTGTTGCTGTTCTTCAAATGCATGTACACATGAATAACACTAGCTAGATTTTCTTTTTTCTTTTTTTCTGCAGTTGAGCAGATAGGTGAGTTTCCAAATTTGTGTGAATCTACAGATATGCATATAAATTTGTTAACAAAACGCAACAAATTTGTTGCGTTTCAGTTACTGGCTAGGGGTCGAAATGTAAAAATTCACGAAATAGAAGCTCGCTAATAAAGTATCTTATTTTTAATAATCAAGTACTCGGTTCAAGCGCGTGACTGCTAAATACGGTGCTGTTTCTTGTATTCTCTATATCTTGTGAACTCCTCTGACAGTGTGATCGTCTCGGAATATAAACAGTACGGTATTTATTAATTTGGGGCTCACAAGTGGAGAAGATGAAAGTAGATGGTCAATTACTGTATATTGAATAGGTCTTAATTCTTTTTCGTGTCATTCAAAACAAGCTTTTAAAGTTCCGTACACTGACGAGTATCGGACTGAGTGAGCCCTCCGATGCTCGCGCCGATACAGATTTCAATAGCTGCGCGCTGCCAGTGCAAAATGGGTAACGTAGAAACTCTGCCATTGCATTCCTCTTTCTTCTTTATTTCAGTAGAAGCATACTTATGTTTTAAAGATGCTGCTGCTTGTTTTAAGTAACGCTTTTCAGCACACGAGCATTTTAGCCTTAAACCAGTTTTCATGGCAAAGTCATGTATAGAAAATGAAATGATAACCTGACTGTTCATCAGAGAGAATCAGTGCCTGGAATGGATCGGAGCGTGCCACTACGTCTTTTCTGTTTGTCACATGCATGGGTAATGTCATGATCATGCTTGTTTATTAAAAATAAGATATTTTGTTAACAAGCATTCTGTTTCATAAAATTTTCTTTTGCTATCCCTGGAATTTTTTTTCCTTTTTTGAAAAGTAAAGATTCCTGATTGGATCTCCAGCAATGACTATCCCGTTCTGCAGGGATTTTGCTGTGTATGCATTCAAAGGTGTTTTATAGAAAGTATTGTATGATGAATATTCCCTTTTGTTTGTCGCTTAGGATTATGTTTTACAAGTATCCATGCTGTTTTGTGTAACATTTATACTTGTGTAGATCCTCCTACATTTTTTCACAAAGTGGTTCAGTTAGACGTCTCAGGCGAGGGCAACATGGTTTTTTTCTCCTGGAAACTCGGTTCCCCCCCCCCCATAGCAAAGCACACCAATTTACAGAAATATTATTTACGACGCAATATGGCCTAAGTTGCTGATGCGCCTAAAACCTTACAACGACATCCTCTTGCATTATCCATTGTTTTAATGGCAAATAAGTTCATTTAAATAATCCTAATATTGTTTTTTTTTTATATACATAAAGCACTGTAAATACCTCTCTTCACAGCTAAGCCAGGGGTTTACATAATAAAATTGATCATCACATAAAAATATGAATAAGATGGCACTGAGAATGGCCAGTTTATTAGGTAACCAACCTAATAGTAACCATCACACTCCTTTAATCCTCGAAAACAGCCTCATGTCGTCAAGAAATAACTTCCCAGATATCGAATGCTTTCCACGGGAATACTGGTCCATGCAGACTCCTCGATCGCATTTTATCATCTCAGATTGGAGATTGATCCTTGTTGGAGGGAGCTCGTTCCACCTCATCCTACAGACTTAATTTGGTTGAGATCTGGTGTCTGAAAAGACCAGTGAGATAGGTGAAGTCACCCCCATACACCTGGAACGGTTCTCCAATGATCCGTGCCTTGTGACGTAGCGCATTATCCTGCTGGAAGTAACTATTTCTCAGTGGATAAACTGTGAGCATAAAAAGATGGTTGGACAGCTATTTTCAAATGGCCTTGGCATTCAGGCGTTGATCCACTGGTATGAAGGAGACTAAAGGGTGCTCCAAATATATTCCCTACACGATCATACCCACCACCACCAGCTTTGCATTGTTGACACTTCAGTTCAGTTCATTGTATTGTGCTGCCGTCAGCATGGAACAACTGGAACCGGAACTTTTCGGGCGAGGCAACGTTTTTATCCTCCTTAAATATCCAATAACAGCGAAATCAGGTAAGATCATCTGCTGTTATCTCCCCCATTCATGAAAGGTTCCGACGTATTATGCATTCGAATTGCAGACCACAGTTGTGCTGAGTTGGCATTTGATGGCCCATCTGTCACTTTGCGCGATTCTTTTCGCCCTCAATAAATTGTCTCCCCCTGATTATTGCTATTTTGGACCATTCTCTAGACATTAATATGCTCGAAAACCTTAGCTAGGCAGCATTGTCCCTGATAATCTTGTTTTAATCTTCTGTCGCCGGTTCCATAAGGTGCGAAACTTATCCAACTCGCCCTCGACTGAGAAGGTGTATTTTCAAACATATTAAAATCTTCCTTATGGCATATTTCTGAATAACGGAATGGATTGGGCTGGCCGTGGTCAGTGGTTAACATGCGCAATCACATGTAAGGAGTTTGTGGGTTCTAGCCCTTACGAGCCGCTACAAAAAAAAATATATAATAAAATAAATAAATAAAAATATCCCTAACTGTTCATTGTGACTGAAAATCCGGCTGCCCTTAATTATAATTCAGTATGTATGCACCCACGATAAATTTGTAAACTCTTCCCTGCCTCGGCCGTCTATAGAATAAACGAAAATTTACTTATATCTCGGCACGAATGGCGCTGTCATACCGTGCTTAAAGTCACTTAGGTGGCACTATTGGTCCTTTCTTTCTCTGAATTGCGCATTTTCTTTCACACGCACTCACACATACTGCCTGCTTTTATATAGCCAGATACCGTATATGACACTGTCTGACAGTGATCGATTTCTTCGATGATTTTTTTTTTTATAAAAAGCCCAAACACGACAGGTATTAGACCCTATATAGTACTTAGTACCGCGCATAGGTCAAGAAGGCAGAGGATACTTTTTAACATTAGCCTTGGAATTTCTGTGGACTGTAATTATCGGGAAATGCATGCGAAGGAATGTTGGTCCAGCAATCAGAAGTAACTGTGATAAATCAAAAAGAGGAATAGTTGATCATGTGAGTTTGTAGTTAGGCAATAAACAGATGTTGATTAATTTGAGTGGGACGGTAGAAGAATTACAGACACCAGTTCGGAAGAACAGTGCCCACGGAAGTATCTATAGAGAAGGCGCACAGAAGAAACTTCAACGTCTATGAGACAGAGAATAAGTAGACATCTTTAAGAGAGGGTCATTGATTTACCCGACTGCCCTCTTGTGAATAGAATCTAGACGCTTGAAAGAGGTTTTGGGATACTACCCCAGATTTGGGAATAATATTCCATGGTAGGCCGGCTTTGAGATTTGTACTGAGGTAAGTAGTTGTTTATAGGAAGTGTAACTCCGACAGAATTGATTGATCCCTGAGACTTAGACAGCTAGGGTTTGCTACCAGGAGCGGATTAAGGTCGGTTGAGGCCCCGGGCGCAGAAGAAAATATTGGGCCCCTTAAAAAAAAGAGAGAGACAGGGAAAATAAAAATACATGTTAACCATTTTTTAAAATAAATAAAAAAATATTATGTACTATTAATGTTTTATTTCCAATAAAATTTGAATATAGTATATGTATAATATAATTAATAATAGCATAATAATAATCACAAAGTTTTGAACTAATATGTTCAACTAATTTGTTGGGGTTTTGCGTGGGCCCTTCAGAAGTCGGGGCCCAGGGCGCGCGCCCGGTGCGCCCGCCGTTAAATTCGCCTCTGTTTGCTACGTTGATTCTAAAGGAAATGATATTCAGGTCCCACTTATGAGTCAAGTGGATCGAATTTTGATGAGGTCCAGTTATTCTTCGACAATCAAATCTTTTAGTTGTCGCAGAATAACTGGAACTCTGTGTATATCTCCATATGCAAAGTCTGAAACACTGCACCTGATATACTGGCCGAACTACCCTGTCCCTCTACTACAAAGCGCTATTTATCCTTGCCATCACATATGGCTCCCCTGTCTGGTACGTGAGGACGGGTCTAGAAGTGAATAAAATGATCCTCGAAACCATTCAGAGGACCATCCTCCTTACCATAACGAGAGCAACTAGAACGACTAGCACAGCTGCCCTCCAGGTCCTGGCAGGAGTTCTTCCCCTGGACCTCGAGGCTACCCGCTGCGGTCTGCTCTACCAGCTTGCTAGAAACACATCGGCTACAATGTATGACCTCACCACTCACATCACTAATGACCGCAACTGTGAGAAGAGAAGAATCACCGACCACCTCGTCCAGATTTGGCAGAGGAGATGGAGTGACAGAGAAAAAGGCGCAGTGACTAGAAGATTCCTCCCCACTGTTACCAAGCTTTATCCCAAGGCGCCAGCGTAGTTTCACCCCGGTCGAAATACCACCTTCTTCCTTACAGGACACGGCCCGTTTAAAGCTAAGCTTCACCAACTTGGCATCATAGAAAACGCGGACTGTCCTTGTGGCAACCTGGGTCCTGGAGATACTTAATGTTTTACTGCGATCTGTATGACGACCTGCGACTACGGCTAATAACGGCAATCCAATATATACCAGACACCAAGAACCCAGACTGTTAGACACTCAAGAGGACTACAAGGCACTCAGTCAATATGCCCAGGATCTATTTTCCAGAAGGAAAACAATGATAGCAATACACCAAAGACAACCCGACTAGAAGACTGCAGGAGGTCAAACAAGAACGTGACACACAAATAAAACTTACCATAATGTATGAAGCTATTCCGCAGCACCCCCTCTGTGATACCTAGTTTGAACACCAATCCAAAATTTCCATTCCTGAAAGTAAACTTCAATTCACTGCACGACAAAGGCCCGATAATAAAAATTACAGAACCCCAGACCCCGGCTTGCCAGGAAAAGACCTTGTTCTTTAGTAGGAGGGGAGGCACTTTGAACCAAACTGACCAGGGGGGGCGGTCTGTCAAGCCTCCCTTCCCCCACCCCGCCAACCCTCCCCTCTCAGAGCTTGCGGTCTGCCTCCCCCCTCCCTCCCCTACCCCCGAAACACTTTGAACAGAATTGCACAGCGGGTGGTCTGGCGACTTCCCCCTCCCTCCCCCACCCCAAAACACTTTGAACAGATTTTGTCAGCGGGTGGTCCGTCGCCCCACCCCCGAAACATTTTGAACCGATTTTGGTTGCGACGGTCGCCGCTAGGTGGCACTGCCATAGAAACACTTTTAAGCTAGCTGACCAAGGGCTGTATTCCACCCTCCCCACCCCCACATGTTGAATCTTTGATTGTGATGACATCACCAATCACGTGAATCCTTCCCATGATAATGTTATTTTTAGACAATAAATTAATTAGTGCTATTTTGAATTGTTTTTACTTTAAAGTATTCATGAACAAATCAATGGTATTTTTAAAGTATTCATGACCAATATTTTTAACCAATGGTATCTTTTAAAGTATTCACGAACAAATCAATGGTATTATTTGAACATAATTAAAGTATTTATGAAGAAATCAATGGTATTTTGTGATTTGAAAGTGATTTTCAATATAATTTTTAATGAAGACAGATTTTAACGGATGACCTTTTTTGTTTGGAATACTGAACTACAGTTGCTTTCGAATAGATTTGAATAAATTTGTACATGAACATCCTCGTGAATATTGTTGTTTGCCGTATAACGAACAGTCAGACTCATTCATGGCAAGATTTCACTGGTTCTCTTTATTTCGAACACAGTTATAATTTGATTATTGTTATTACTTGAATGCAATTAATGTGTTTTTCATAATTATGAAGTTCGAAATTAATTTAAAATGGTTGAAGTTTAAGGGGAAATTTAAAAAGTTAAAATAAATTTACCACAGGTTGTGTGAAAATTTCAAGATAAACATCGTAACTCCCAAGCTGTATAACATTCTTACTATTCTGGTTAAAATTCTAAAATCTTCATTGCAGACACGGTTTAAACGAGCTTTTATCGGAATTCTAAAGAGACCGCACAGGTCTTTACTAATAATAAAATCTCAATTCAGATTGCATACTGTTATGAGAACAATCCATTTTTTGTTTTCCCGTATGAAGTTTTCAAGCATAGTTCCAGAAAGTGTTCAGCATTTACAGTATGGAAAAAATTTTGAGCTCCACAAAAATAGACCGGTGATGCTAAGTTTAAGTACTTAGCAATTAAATTTAACTTATTTACATAGTTTTCCACTCATCTAGTTTTATTAGAGTTCAGATTTTGTCTTTCCAGTGAGCGAAATTTTTACCCACACATAGCTGAACGAGAATGGTTTACATTAGAAATTGTATGTTACCCAGTGCCACAATCCTTGACACGTTGTCTTCCTTTTGCTGCGAATATTTTATCAATTCAGGACGTTTCTTCTCCACTTTAATAACAACAACACAAGAATCTGAATGGAGGGTTGAAAAATTCACAAAACCAACACGAGCTTCAATCCATTTGAAGATACAGAAATTGTAATGATATCAACCCCACGGCTAAAGGCAACTGAAATGCTATAATTATCGCGTGGGAGTTTAACCAATCATAAACCAGCTTTGCACGATAACAAGCAAAAAATTAAGTGACATCCACAACATTTTTTCAAAAATGTTTCCAACATTTGTGCGAAACGTAATCTGTATACTGATATGTCTATAAGCCTGGAAAACGCAAAATAAGTAGAACTCTGAGAAAAAACCCCCAAAACAGCAGTGCCATAAACCTCCGTTTACGTCATAATCCTTTGGTTTAATTCCAGGAACACAATTCCCAATTAAACAACATAGTTTTTACATAATTGTAACATGTCTCTGTAGCCAACAGAAAATACTGTAATTGCATGTCTATATGAACGCAATAATATTTATTGTGATCCTGCGATTGTGTTTTTCCCAAAACACTAAGACGTTAGTATGAACTTATTTTCTCTCTCAATAATAGTACTAAGACACAGATAAAATTCGCAAAAGAATAAAAACTTATTTCTCTATCAATAATAATGTTAAGGAACCACAAAGACACAGATAAAAGTTACAAAAGAATATTCTATTTTATTCTTAAAAAAACTAAAGAAAGATACAAAATACTTACAACTAAAGATTCCCTAATCTAAATAAATTAAGCTACTGTAACCACCATCTGTTGTTAAAGCATCGTTACTCCGATCGTGCCAGATGATGGGCACGGTGGAAGCACCGGACGTGGAAAAACCGCTCTCGTCAACGGCATAGGGATTCCGAGGACCACCAACATTTACTTCTTCTTCTTCATACTCCCTGACAATAATTATGTCCGGTGAATGAACCTCACGATCAACGTATGCCGATCCTATTGACACTTCCGATGCCGACCGTGAGGAGTTGGATGCGGATATATCACCATCGTATGAAAGATGCAAACTTGCAGAGGTTGAAAATTTCATAGACACTTCCCATGAACAGAGGCTATTATTCAGCGATAGAGATGAAAATTGGTGTAATCGATACAGGACTGCCCCGTACTAATGGGAGTTGAGCTCCGTGTTTTTGGAAAATATGTCGAGGCATTCCAGTCAAAGACCTCATAACGGTTAGCAACGTCCGAAAGGTCTTCGCAGGAATCCAAGGGAGTTGAACTCCGTATTTTCGGAAAATATGTCAAGGCGTTCCAGTCAAAGGTCTCACAACAGTCAGCAACTTCCAAAAGGTCTACGTCGTTGCAGGAAACCCACGGGTCACAACACTCTGAACTTTTATCATAACAGACACCTGACCCTGAACACATGCACAAACTGTACCTACACAACATTGTAAGGACGGAAAAAACGTGAGAGTAGCATGAAGAAATAAACACAAAACTAGCCCTTTTAAACTCAAGCAGATTCAAATGTTAACCCAATACAACCAATCAGATTGGTGGGGAAAGCTGAAAAATACTGTTGCTAAAAACAACTTATTAGTTAACGTGCTCCTTTTTACATAATTTGTTAACACACATTTTGTTGGATCTGTGAACTGCAAAGATTTAGAACATATTTTTCTGATATAATTTAAAACTTCATAAATGAACGTTCTGTTATGGTAATAGAAATGAGAAAATACAGATATATACACCTAAAAATTAACAGATTTTATAATTTTCACAACCTATTTGTAGGTGTCAAATGTATATTTTAGCCGTTAGGGGATAGCACAGCTTGGAACTCCACAAAGTTTACGAAAGATAGCCTTTGTTTGTCCATAAGATCTTCACTGAAAATGGGGAAGTTTGAGAAAATCACATGTCACCTTTAGATATTTTGCGTGTCCAACCGGAAAAAATTTGTCCCGTTATATTATTTTCAATTGCTAGAATTTGTACGAAATCGAACTTTTTGTGGCAGTTTCTCTTTCGAGATAGAGAAATTGTCCTTAAACGATTTCGCCCACCTTTCAATCCAACCCTCAGGTTTTTTATGCATTCCAACTCAAAAAAAAATCACGCAAAACGACTGTAAAACGGTTCGCAACCGAATCGTTGGAATTATTGAAATTATGAAAAATAAATATCGTAAAGCTACATTGACTGGTAGTTTAAAATCAACACTTGTTGACAAGCTGATGGAGGGGAAAAAATAGCATTCAATCTTAGCAACTGCGAATGGATCCAAAACAGTTAAAAGCTGAGATTTTTAATAAATTTTCAGTTATCCATCAACACTTTGTAACCTTTTCAAAAACAAACGTGAAAAAATCAACTTAAAATTCTTAATTTTAAGCATTTTCCGTGTACTATAAGATAAATTTGAGCCTGAACAGCTCATTCAAATCATAAAAAACATCCCCAAATAGCATAAAACTCCAACAAATACAGCCAAACCTCGGAAAATCTAAGAAAAGTTATGCAAAAAATCTTAATAACATGTTTTTCAACATTTATTTAAGATTGAGACCCCCCACCCGCACAAGAGGGTTACGGTGTCACAGCAGATTAAAGCCTCATGATTCAAAAATATATAGAGCGTCATCACCAACTCGAGGGGATTAATAATGATTATAACGTTCTTGGGTTTTTTCTCAGAATTCCAATAAGCTTACACATTAACATGAAAAAACAACGGAAACTGTGTACAAGTAATTAATGGACCCTTTAAAATTAGAGAAAATGATCAGAAAGAGAGAAAATAATCGGCTTTTTCCCCCATGTACCCAAGGAATGTGTTTGTGAGATTTTTAATTAAAATTTGCTTACACATCACAACATTTTTGTGCTGTCAAAACATGAAATTCATTCATCACAGTAAAAATCAGGGTGGAAACACGCAAAACACTGTCAAGAGACAGAAATATAAGAAAATTAAGTAAAAATATCTTAAAAATACAGCTTCAACATTTATTCAACCCTCAGACCCCAGCCACAACTTCACAGGTTCTTAAAAACCCCCCTCAAAACGATTATGGTGTTAAGACACGCCTAAGTTTAAAAAAAATATTAACCGTTATCATTGAAATAACCACATTTTAGATCTTTTGTGTTTCCAGGAATTCCGTCATCCCTCAAAATTTCAGAAATTACACATTTGGAATCAAGGGAACATATTAGAATTAGTGAAAAATAATAGGGTTTTTTCAAATAAAAAAGCGTTTTTTTTGTCTTATTTACAATCAAAAGTTTAAAATTTGTATGTGTGCGACATATAGACAAATAACTTTGCTGGTTTTTACCTAGGAAAACAGTAAAAAGATGATATTTTTAATAATAAAAAAAACTTTTCAAAGTACTCTGAACAGTTGAAATGTTAACAATTTTTGGATCTGTTGTTGCAGCAGAAACATGAAAATACACACAACACACTGTAAAATTAAAAATGACAACAGAAACTATACTTTTATGAATCTATCGGCATAACAACTGATGAATTTTCATATGCACACACTCATACAAAAGATGAGCAAAGGTAATTTGAGACAAAAATCTTGATTTAACACAAAAACAACATAACAGATGAGGGAAAAACACCACACATGTGTTCATACAATTCTAAACTACCATATTTAAAGTGCATGTTACAATAAGAAAAACCAGCAGTGTGTTACAATAGGAAAACTCACCACAATTTTCCAGAAACATTAAGTAATTTTGAATCTCAAAGCAAACAAGAGTTCTGAAACCATGGTAATAGCAGTAATAATCACCGCTGTTACAATCATATCCTTATTGATGTACCAGCAGATACCGTGTTTATTATATAATTCGTCATTTACCAATGTAACGCCTTAGTTTATATTTGAAAAAGGAAAAATTCGAAGCAAACACATGAAAATTTAAGATAATTTTAACCGGAAGCGTATACATTTGAATCGTCACACTTTTAATTTCATTATTTCGACTGAAAATAGCCGATTTCTGCCGAAGGCAATTAGGCTAACACACAGTGTGCATGCTATTTTCACATTCACATTGAACCAAAATAAACCTGAAAAATAAAAAAAAACAGCTGTTTTTTTTATTTTTCAGGTTTATTTTGGTTCAATGTGAATGTGAAAATAGCATGCACACTGTGTGTTAGCCTAATTGCCTTCGGCAGAAATCGGCTATTTTCAGTCGAAATAATGAAATTAAAAGTGTGACGATTCAAATGTATACGCTTCCGGTTAAAATTATCTTAAATTTTCATGTGTTTGCTTCGAATTTTTCCTTTTTCAAATATAAACTAAGGCGTTACATTGGTAAATGACGAATTATATAATAAACACGGTATCTGCTGGTACATCAATAAGGATATGATTGTAACAGCGGTGATTATTACTGCTATTACCATGGTTTCAGAACTCTTGTTTGCTTTGAGATTCAAAATTACTTAATGTTTCTGGAAAATTGTGGTGAGTTTTCCTATTGTAACACACTGCTGGTTTTTCTTATTGTAACATGCACTTTAAATATGGTAGTTTAGAATTGTATGAACACATGTGTGGTGTTTTTCCCTCATCTGTTATGTTGTTTTTGTGTTAAATCAAGATTTTTGTCTCAAATTACCTTTGCTCATCTTTTGTATGAGTGTGTGCATATGAAAATTCATCAGTTGTTATGCCGATAGATTCATAAAAGTATAGTTTCTGTTGTCATTTTTAATTTTACAGTGTGTTGTGTGTATTTTCATGTTTCTGCTGCAACAACAGATCCAAAAATTGTTAACATTTCAACTGTTCAGAGTACTTTGAAAAGTTTTTTTTATTATTAAAAATATCATCTTTTTACTGTTTTCCTAGGTAAAAACCAGCAAAGTTATTTGTCTATATGTCGCACACATACAAATTTTAAACTTTTGATTGTAAATAAGACAAAAAAAACGCTTTTTTATTTGAAAAAACCCTATTATTTTTCACTAATTCTAATATGTTCCCTTGATTCCAAATGTGTAATTTCTGAAATTTTGAGGGATGACGGAATTCCTGGAAACACAAAAGATCTAAAATGTGGTTATTTCAATGATAACGGTTAATATTTTTTTTAAACTTAGGCGTGTCTTAACACCATAATCGTTTTGAGGGGGGTTTTTAAGAACCTGTGAAGTTGTGGCTGGGGTCTGAGGGTTGAATAAATGTTGAAGCTGTATTTTTAAGATATTTTTACTTAATTTTCTTATATTTCTGTCTCTTGACAGTGTTTTGCGTGTTTCCACCCTGATTTTTACTGTGATGAATGAATTTCATGTTTTGACAGCACAAAAATGTTGTGATGTGTAAGCAAATTTTAATTAAAAATCTCACAAACACATTCCTTGGGTACATGGGGGAAAAAGCCGATTATTTTCTCTCTTTCTGATCATTTTCTCTAATTTTAAAGGGTCCATTAATTACTTGTACACAGTTTCCGTTGTTTTTTCATGTTAATGTGTAAGCTTATTGGAATTCTGAGAAAA